>NC_041385.1:369204192-369243902 GCF_002162155.2 Triticum dicoccoides
CTTCAGATAAAGAGTGAGGTGTCTATATTTGAGGTGTCTATATGGTCAATATTGTGTGCACTCATGGTTGATCAATTTGTTTCATAGTTTGAACTATGAGATAACAATACTTTTGAACATGCGTGATATACCTTGATGTACCTGAATTACAAACCTAAGATTGGAATTTTGGAATTCGACTCCATCATTAGCTTTTTGTAATTCATTTAAACGAAGGTACATTTTTAAGCCGGGATTTCGTAATTTCAAATTCATATATTAAACCTAGAGATATACTCATATGAGCATGTTGTAACTTTATAATCATCCACTTCATTCATACACATACACATTTCTGCTTTTGTCATCATATTTAGGATAAACACATTTGGAATTTCATTTGAATTGAATCGTATGATGGTATTTGCTTCTACTAGCTCAATGATCCATATTTGAATTGAATGGACAATCTAAGTTTCGAGTTGGAGACATTGATTTTCAAAACTTGCACTTTTTTTCCGTGCAAAACAAACAAATTCTCGGCCATGATATCATAGTCAGCTGTACAAGAGCAGAATGTAATTTCAGGCGCCAAAAACTTTCAAACTTCCCGCTCACATCGAAATATCTCGCGCCTGAAAGTTTAGCCCTATGATATTCCTATTTTACCCCTGCCACATGAACGGAAAAGGGCTGCTTAGGTAACTCCATTGTTTTCCCCTCTTTGCCCCCAACATTCTTCCCCAGAGCCCCTACCCTTCCCCTCCTCTAACCCCCCAACCACGACAAGCCACCGAATCTAGTCCTCTGCCGCAGCGGTGGACCTCACACCCCACCGGATCTACCTTCCGCACCTTGGAACCCCCAACTGCCAACTCACCATTTCATCGGAGCCGCTTCAGCGACTCGCTTGTCCACCGCTCCAGATCTCCTTGACCCCCATCATGGTCCACCGCACCAGATCTTCTTAATCGGCACCATCGTCCACCACAGAGTAGGCCCTTCACTGAGTCCCTCGTCCGCCCCATCACTGGCCCTTCATACAAGACCTCGTCCACCACAACAGATCCGCCTCACCGAAAGCACTGTACAATGCGCCCGCTGAAGCCTTCGTCCACTGCACCAGATCCGCGCCACGGACACCATATTCAACTCCACCGGCCCTGCTTTACCGACGCCGCAGCCTCATTAGGTTATTTCGGTTTGTAATCCTTCGGTTTTTCTCTTTATCGTGCAACTATTCACTTACCACAGACGAGCTTTCTAGTATGTTGACAGGCACCCGCAACCGTAGCACTAGACCCCCTTCAGCGATGGTGACAGCTGGCCCAAACTCAATCGCAACACGAGCACCATCGACGATCCTTAGCTATCAAGTATGACAACGATACCCATATGCCGCCGAGAATCAGGTACTATTATCCAACGGCCAGTGCCTACGTTCACTTTCTTAGCATAAGCACCGCATCTTTGAATTTCTTCAGGGCATCATTCAATTTTTCATGAGATGCGTTATTCTGCTTGCACCTGTAGGGCCATACTTTTGGCAGTGAACATGTTACATGTGCTAAATTACATACCAGTGCACATATAGTTAATATGCTTTAGTTTTGTCCTAAGTATTACTGTACTTCCTAGATAGCATTGCCTACTATTTTACTTCTTGCACTCTTGTGGTTCTTCTTCTCTATACTAGTTCATCCTCAGCCCCTCGAGGCAAATCCACCACAAAGCGGGAGTAGGCTTTTACACCGCACGGTGGCCCAAACCTGGGTAAACTGATGTGTCCCCTTTCCTTTGAGTTCGACACGCTAGCCTATGAGATTGGCGAGTAGGCAGACTGGGGAGGTTGAGATCTCCGCACACACCCCAGAGTTCAAACCTCTCAAGGGTTTGCGGAACCTAAAATCTGACATTTGGCATGCCAGGTAGGGGTGCATCAAAGATCCGCCGCTCCGTCCGCTACGCTCCCCTGTTGGCTCTCATGGAAGGCGCTCCACCGTTGACCGGATCATCACGCACCTTCAGAAGAGCCGTGGGTCTTCGAGCTCTCACCCCCTCCTTGCGGCGGGTGCAGCTACCACCCAAGTTCAGGCCGGAGTTGCCGCCCCGCTACGACGGTGCGGCACATCCGGCAGGCGTCCTCCAAGCATACGAGGAGGGATTTTGGGCGGCCGACGGTGATGACAAGGTCATGGTCAACTGGCTCCCCATGGCTCTCGTGGGCGTGCCACGTGCTTGGCTGCTCAACTTGCCAGAGTCTTGGCCTCCTGGGAGGAGTTGCGCGACCTCTTCATCGCGTGCTTCGCGGCGCCGGCGCCCCACGCCGTCGCAGCCCTCCTCGGTGGCTCGCAGGCGCCACCCTCAAACCGCCACGTCAAGAAGTTCTTCCGCCAAGTGGGTGCTGCCCGCGTGCAGAAAGGCGCTCCCCCGGGATGGGCGGCGCCCAAGGTCGACCTCACCTTCGACATGGGGGATCACCCCACTACTTTCACAGGTGCGCTCACGATGCTCTGCGCCCCTACCATTTGAAACGTGGTGGTCCCGAAGACCCTCATCAATGGTGGAGCCGGCCTCAATGTGCTCTGTGGGGAGGCATTCGGCTTGCTTCGCGTGCCCTATGGCCGGCTAAGCCCTACCAAGCCTTTCTCTGGGGTCGTCGACGGCTCCACCTGCCCGCTAGGGCAGATCCGCCTCCCCGTCACGTTCGGCACCCATGACAACTACCGCACCGAGCTCATCGACTTCGACATCGCCTGAATCGGCCTCCCGTACAACGCCATCCTCGGGTACCCAGCCCTATCCAAGTTCGTGGCAGCGACACATCCGGCCTACAACCTCATGAAGATGGTGGGAAGCAGCGGCGTCCTCACTGTGGCAGGGGACACCAAGGACATGCTGTTTGCCCTCAAGCTCGCCCTTAGGTCCGCGGCGACTGCACAGTCGAGTGAAAAAGGAGCCCCGAGGCTCCGGGGGATGCACCAGCCAAGAAGAAACAGTTGTTTTCCCAAATCGAGTCGAGACGAAGCAAGTACCAGTTAATGAAGACGGAGCATCAGCCGCCACCTTCACCATAGGAGTCGGCCTCCCTCCGGACCAAGAAAGGGCGTTGGTCAGTGTCTTGCGAGCCAACAAGGAAGTGTTCACGTGGGAGCCCAAGGACCTGGTTGGGATTCCGAGAGGAATAATCGAGCATCACCTAAGGGTGTGCCCTAACATGCGCCCGGTGAAGCAGAAGGCATGGCGGCAGTCCATAGAGAAGCAGTTGTTCATCATCCAAGAGACCTGCAAGTTGTAGGATGCCGGTTTCATTCGGGAGGTGCGGTACCCTGAGTGGCTGGCAAACCCAGTTATTGTCCCTAAGAAGGGTGGGAAGGAGCGCATGTGCATTGACTTCACCAACCTCAACAAGGCTTGCCCACAGGACCCTTCTCGCTCCCATGCATCGATCAGATCATAGACTCCACTGCCGAGTGCGATCTGCTATGCTTTTTGGACGCCTTCTCGAGCTACCACCAAATTAAGATGGTTGTACAAGATGTGGACAAGACAGCGTTCCTGACCCCATGCAGGGTGTACTGCTACACTTGCATGTCATTTGGGCTGCGTAATGCCGGAGCCACCTTTCAGCGGCTAATACATATCGCTCTGGGCCAACAGCCCGAGAGGGACACTGAGGCTTACATCAACGACATAGTGGTGAAGTCTTGGGAGGCAAGGACCCTGATCGGGGACCTGGAGGAAACATTTGCCAGCCTGCACAAGGTGGACCTCTGGCTCAACCCAGAGAAGTGTGTGTTTGGCGTCCCCTCCAGCAAGCTGCTGGGTTTGCTAGTGTCACACAGGGGGATCGAGGCCAACCCGGAGAAAGTAAAGGCCATAGAAGACATGAGCCCGCCACAAAACCTCTAGGAGATGCAGAAGCTGGCGGGCTGTGTGACCTTGCTGGGGAACTTCATTTCCAAGTTGGGGGAGCGCGCCCTCCCAATCTTCAAGCTGGTGAAAAGGAAGGGGATGTTCGAATGGACCCCTAAGGCTGACGCGGCTATCCAAGATCTCAAGAGATACCTCACCATCCCACCAGTGATGGTAGCACCATGCCCACTCGAGCCCTTGGTGCTCTACCTGGCTGTCACAACTCACTACGCCAGGGTGACTCTGGTGGCGCTAAGGCAAGAGCGCCCGACCGAGGGCCCACAGCGGGGCACCTCGTCGCTAAGCGAGACGCTGTAGTCCACTACAAGAAATATGTCAACTTGTGACCCTCACTATTGGCCGCTCAAAGGTCATTGTTTTTCATTTGCGACCTTCTTTTGACCAAAAACAGAAGGTCAAAAGCTGGCGGTCGTAGACTGAAATTAACGACCTTCTGTAAAAGGTCGTTGGTTCCACGACCAAATTTTTGGTCACTAGCAACCTCCTCAGGCCACGTAGGCATCCAGCGTGGCAAGCTGATGTGGCACATCAGCCCGGTCCAATTCGGTGTTTTACATGGGCCGAGCCCAACAATTCAAACTTTTTAATGAATTTTTTTCCTTTTATTTTCTGCTAGGTACATGGGCCTAGCCCAACAATTTGGCCCATATATTATTTTTTAGGCAAGCCCTTTTAATATATGTATTTTATGTTAACTTGGGTTAGCTACAATTTAGCCTTTTATTTTCTAGCGCACGACATTTTATGGTCCATTTCTTTTTTATTTCCAGCTATTTTCGTCAGCTCCAGTTTTCAGATGGTCCCAATTGTCAGGTTTTTCATAGCTTATTAATAAGCAATATATATATCAAACAGATAGAAGAGAGAAAGCATATGAAAATCTTCAAATAACAGCTAAAATAAATTTATTACAATATGCTATACAGAACAGAACACGTGAAACTCCATACACTCATTCACATCACAACAACCAATTTCCATACACTCATTCACATCACATCAACCAGTTTCACCATCGAATCTTGCATACCCAAGAACTTCAAACTTCACCCAGATCCACACAACCATAAATATTGGGATCTACAAATAAATCGCTACTCTTGGATACCATAGAATTTGCTCTTCAACATAGGAAGAAGTCATCAACGGAGTTCTACCAACAACACACGCTCCATTCACCTACAAGAACAGAATGGAATATCAAGTACTTGGATCGTTCAAGCAGATTACAACCAACATATATATGTAGAAGTACATCAGGAAATAAGATGGAGCAAATCAGACAACAGATACACTTATACAACCCAACAAATGGGTGATGCGACAAGCAAAAAATATACTCCCAGGTTTGGACATAAATAGTGTCAGATCAAGCAGAAGATAATAAGGCAGTAAACATATTGTCACATCCTCTTTGACCCTCTTCAGATCAATTAATCTACATAGCTTCAATTTTCTATGTGCTATACAGCAAAGAGCAAAACTAAAGAGAGCAAAGCATAGTTGATGATTGATTGGTGAGTTACCTCGATGGCATACTTGATGGTAATGTCGGTCCTTCTGGAGCTATTAGTGTTCGTCCACAGACATAAGCATAGAAAAGAAAACATGATTTCAGCAAAACTAAAACTGTCAATGAAAGTTGAATAACAATGCAGCAGATTAGCTCTTAGCCTGGAGGGACATCACCAAATTAAACAAGATGGTAGTTCAAGTTTCTATATGAGTATTCATGATTTCAGTTTGTCATCATCGTTTAAATAGCTTGGCAAACATTGACAGCAAAGAAACAAAAAATTGAAGTCTATAGCTTTGTGAGCATGTAGTAGATTGTTCACATCCTAATGAAATACATGGCAAGAAAGCTTGAACTATACTAGCAACAGAAATCAGTCAGCAGTATCTCAGAGTGACTAACGGTTGTTTCAACAAACAAACAGTTTCTTGACATCTTAACATGGACCAAAGAACCGTTGTTACTTCACAATGCAGATAAATAGATCGACTCTAGCAATCAAGGACCTGACCTCTCCTCTCGGAAGAAAGGAAGAGAGTTTCAGTTTTCTTGTCACAAATTTTATGGCTAATGTGGTGGTGTAGTAAGCAAATAGGATTGTACCCAGGGTAGAGCATGAGGAGAGGGAGAGAGATACCTTCCATGGTGTCAGCCAGCACTTGGGTCAGAGCAGCAAGAAGTAGACAGACCGGTGCTCTTCTTTGTGGTGCACTTGTGCATGACACGAATAGTATTTTCTTGTTGTTGACTTCTTGATCAATCTGCTACCAGCATGCATGGTATACAAACAACGCACACGTAGGGATTTCCATCAATTTCCATTCCTTGTTGACACCCGACCACCATCCTGCACAGATTAATTAGCATGGATGTCAATAATGACAAATAATCAAGACTATTATGCAGCATGACAACAATTCGTTAAGAAATATGCATCTTCAGTAGGCAAGATCTAATATTACTAGTCAAAGCACGCATACTAACATCACAAAGATGCATCATATAGCAATTCAACATTGTATCTTGCAAGTCAACAGTTATCACGGAGGACAAGATAGCATAAGATGAATGATGGCACTCAAATTCTAATCTCACATAGATAAATTTCACTGCCATAGTAACAATACATCTCACTTGGATATATCTAAGAAATCCAATTGGTTCTCATAAGCAAGTGTTCTCAGGTTTGCCTTAACATGACAGCTTAAGGTAACACAATAAAATGGATAGAACAATAACAGAAACAACTCAGATTACACACATAGCTCTATCCATAGTCCCAACTATAGATAAAATCATGCACACTCGAATATAAACTGGACAACAGCAACCAGAGCAAGACATTGTCATTGTCGTCTACAAATAGAAGTGTAACATTACTTTCTAGCATGCATTAAAGGGAACAGCTCATACAAGGCAGGTATGTGGGTATCAAAACAAACAAGAAAGGAACCACATTATCTGATATTAGACTGTCAACCATCAAATTACAAAAGAAACAACATGAAATTGCTGTTATGGCCAAGCAGAAGAAATCTCCTACTAATAAACAGTGATATATCAGGAGAATTATTAAAGCATAGAATTATCCACAATGGACATATGAATATAGTCATGTGCAATGGCTAGGAGGATCAGAATACTGGCTTGGTTTCTCTGAAGAGAAATAATGGCGCTTAGCATGTTCATTGCCAATCATCTGGGGAAAGGATCATCATATCCTCCAAATCGAATGGCACATTGAAAAAAATAGAATGTTGGAGAATTTGAGAACGTGTAGTAAATCTAGCACAGAGAAACCTACATCTATTTGCAGAATTTGAGAATTACTATGACTCATACTCGATGACCTTATGAATAGATCCACTAGTAACCAGTTTTCACCGCATAATGGGCATATCAAAACATTAAAAAAGACATGCATGGTGCCAAAGAAAGATAACAAACCACAAAACAGTAGCAAGCAATGAAGAACAAAAATCTGTACTACTGGGTAGATCAGAGTCCTGGCTTGGGTACTAACGAAATTTCAAGCACCTAATTGGAGTACAACACAAAACAGAACAGAATGCTAAGTACTAACACCACATGACAGAAAATGTACTAAGACACTCCTTGCTACTTAAAACCAAATCAAGGTACAGAGCACAACCAGGCCAACAGTTCAGCAGCAGTGCAGTACGGTCTTGCTGCTGTTGTCTAGCGACATGGGTAAATGTCAAGAAGAATGTTATTGTAGCCTTTACATCTGACAAGGGTCTCTGTGATGGTATAAATTCTACATCTGTTAAAGTCAGCAAAGCACCCCAGAAGATGACTTCTGGTAATTTGGTTCATGGTTATCTTTTGTTATTTATATGGCTTGTACTCAGAACTATCGATTATAACTCTACTAATCAGGTCCAGAGAAAGAAAGCAAGTATGTCATCTTAGGAGAAAAGGGGAGAGTTCAACTCATCCGTGACTCCAACCTGTCGATCAGAGCAAAGGCAGCCGGCCTAATATATCACGAGATACAAATGGAGGTGCAGCGAACAGATCTCGCGATGCAGCAAGGGGAAGGGAGAGGTGGGACGGAGGGGAGCTTATAGAAGAGGATGAGGCCCCCGAAGCCGGCGAGGGGTGTAGGCGATGTGACAGATGGAGAGGTCGAGGCAGGCGTCCCACTTGGCGTCCAAGTCATGGTGGGCGGGGACGGCCTCGGTGCCGCCGCCGGGTCGGGAGCGGCGGGTGGCACGGGCGCGGGTGGAGCTGTTGGAAATATGCCCTAGAGGCAATAATAAAAGGATTATTATTATATTTCCTTGTTCATGATAATTGTCTTTTATTCATGCTATAATTGTATTATCCGGAAATCGTAATACACGTGTGAATACTTAGACCAAATACGTCCCTAGTAAGCCTCTAGTTGACTAGCTCGTTGGTCAACAGATAGTCATGGTTTCCTGACTATGGACATTAGATGTCATTGACAACGGGATCACATCATTAGGAGAATGATGTGATGGACAAGACCCAATCCTAAGCATAGCACAAGATCGTGTAGTTCGTTTTGCTAGAGCTTTTCCAATGTCAAGTATCTCTTCCTTAGACCATGAGATCGTGTAACTCCCAGATACCGTAGGAGTACTTTGGGTGTACCAAACGTCACAACGTAACTGGGTGACTATAAAGGTGCACTACAGGTATCTCCGAAAGTGTCTGTTGGGTTGACACGGATCGAGACTGGGATTTGTCACTCCGTATGACGGAGAGGTATCTCTGGGCCCACTCGGTAATGCATCATCATAATGAGCTCAAAGTGACCAAGTGTTTGGTCACGGGATCATGCATTACGGTATGAGTAAAGTGACTTGCCGGTAACGAGACTGAACGAGGTATTGGGATACCAACGATCGAGTCTCGGGCATGTAACGTACCGATTGACAAAGGGAATTGCATACGGGGTTGATTGAATCCTCGACATCGTGGTTCATCTGATGACATCATCGAGGAGCATGTGGGAGCCCACATGGGTATCCAGATCCCGCTGTTGGTTATTGACCGGAGAGCCGTCTCGGTCATGTCTGCGTGTCTCCCGAACCCGTAGGGTCTACACACTTAAGGTTCGGTGACGCTGGGGTTATTAGGAAGACTTGTATGTGATTACCGAATGTTGTTCGGAGTCCCGGATGAGATCCCGGACGTCACAAGGAGTTCCGGAATGGTCCGGAGGTGAAGATTTATATATGGGAAGCTGTCAAACGGACACCGGAAAGTTTCGGGGGCATATCGGTATTGTACCGGGGCCACCGAAGGGGTTCCGGGGGTCCACCAGGAGGGGCCACCCCTCTCGGAGGACCTCATGGGCCGCAAGGGGCAGGGAACCAGCCCCTGGAGGGCTGGGCGCGCCCCCTTGGGCCCATGCGCCTAGGGTTGGGGGGGGACCCTAGTGGGGGCGCCCCCCTTGCTTGGGGGGCAAGCCCCCCTCCCTGGCCGCCGCCCCCCTCTAGGTCTCATCTAGAGGGGGACGGCCCCCTTCCCCCTTCCCCTATAAATAGAGGGGCGAGGGGTGGGCTGAACACCTGATCCAAGGCGCAGCCCCTCCCCTCCCCAACACCTCTCCTCCTTCGTTGAGTGCTTGGCGAAGCCCTGTCGGAGTACTGCCTCTCCACCATCATCACGCCGTCGTGCTGCTGCTGGAGCCTTCTTCATCAACCTCTCCTTCCCCCTTGCTGGATCAAGAAGGAGGATACGTCATCCGCTCCATACGTGTGTTGAACGCGGAGGTGCTGTCCGTTCAGCACTTGGTCATCGGTGATTTGAATCACGGCGAGTACGACTCCATCATCACCGTTCTCTTGAACGCTTTCGCGCGCGATCTACAAGTGGTATGTAGATGAAATCTCTCTCCCATGACTCGTTGCTTAGATGAACTCATAGATGGATCTTGGTGAAACCGTAGAAAATTTTTATTTTCTGCAACGTTCCCCAACAGTGGTATCAGAGCTAGGTCTATGCGTAGTTCTCAATTGCACGAGTAGAACACAATTTTGTTGTGGGTGTAGATCTTGTCAACTTGCTTGCCGCTACTAGTCTTTTCTTGCTTCAGCGGTATTGTGGGATGAAGCAGACCGGACCGACCTTACACGTACGCTTACATGAGACAGGTTCCACCGACTGACATGCACTAGTTGCATAAGGTGGCTAGCGGGTGTCTGTCTCTCCCACTTTAGTTGGAGCGGATTCGACGAAAAGGGTCCTTATGAAGGGTAAATAGAAGTTGACAAAATCACATTGTGGTTATTCGTAGGTAAGAAAACGTTCTTGCTAGAACCCAATTGCAGCCACGTAAAAGATGCAACAACAATTAGAGGACGTCTAACTTGTTTTTGCAGCAATTGTCATGTGATGTGATATGGCCAGAATTTGTGATGAATGATGAATGATATATTGTGATGTATGAGATCATGTTCTTGTAATAGGAATCACGACTTGCATGTCGATGAGTATGACAACCGGCAGGAGCCATAGGAGTTGTCTTTATTTTTTGTATGACCTGCGTGTCATTGAAGAACGCCATGTAAATTACTTTACTTTATTGCTAAATGCGTTAGCCATAGAAGTAGAAGTAGTCGTTGGCGTGACAACTTCATGAAGACACAATGATGGAGATCATGATGATGGAGATCATGGTGTCATGCCGGTGACGAAGATGATCATGGAGCCCCAAAGATGGAGATCGAAGGAGCTATATGATATTGGCCATATCATGTCACTACTATATAATTGCATGTGATGTTTATTATGTTTTATGCATCTTGTTTACTTAGAACGGCGGTAGTAAATAGGATGATCCCTTATAATAATTTCAAGAAAGTGTTCCCCCTAACTGTGCACCGTTGCTAAAGTTCGTCGTCTCGAAGCACCACGTGATGATCGGGTGTGATAGATCCTTATGTTCACATACAATGGGTGTAAGACAAATTTACACATGCAGAACACTTAGGGTTAACTTGATGAGCCTAGCATGTACAGACATGGCCTCGGAACACAAGAGACCGAAAGGTCGAACATGAGTCGTATGGAAGATACGATCAACATGGAGATGTTCACCGATGATGACTAGTCCGTCTCACGTGATGATCGGACACGGCCTAGTCGACTCGGAGCGTGTAACACTTAGATGACTAGAGGGATGTCTAATCTAAGTGGGAGTTCATTAAATAATTTGATTAGATGAACTTAATTATCATGAACTTAGTCTAAAACTTTTGCAAAATATGTCTTGTAGATCAAATGGCCAACGCTCATGTCAACATGAACTTCAACGCGTTCCTAGGGAAAACCAAGCTGAAAGATGATGGCAGCAACTATTCGGACTGGGTCCGGAACCTGAGGATCATCCTCATAGCAGCCAAGAAAGATTATGTCCTAGATGCTCCGCTAGGTGAAGCACCCATCCCAGAGAACCAAGACGTTATGAACACTTGGCAATCACGTGCTGATGATTACTCCCTCGTTCAGTGCGGCATGCTTTACAGCTTAGAACCGGGGCTCCAAAAGCGTTTTGAGAAGCACGGAGCATATGAGATGTTCGGGGAGCTGAAAATGGTTTTCCAAGCTCATGCCCGGGTCGAGAGATATGAAGTCTCCGACAAGTTCTATGTTGTAAGATGGAGGAAAACAGTTCTGACAGTGAGCACATACTCAAAATGTCTGGGTTGCACAACCGCCTCTCCAAGTTGGAGATCAACCTCCCGGAAGAGGCGGTCATTGACAGAATCCTTCAGTCGCTCCCACCGAGCTACAAGAGCTTTGTGTTGAACTACAATATGCAGGGGATGGTGAAGACCATTCCTGAAGTATTCTCAATGCTGAAGTCAGCAGAGGTTGAAATCAAGAAAGAACATCAAGTGTTGATGGTCAATAAGACCACTAAGTTCAAGAAGGGCAAGGGTAAGAAGAACTTCAAGAAGGACGGCAAAGATGTTGCCGCGCCCGGTAAGCCAGTTGCCGGGAAGAAGTCAAAGAATGGACCCAAGCCTGAGACTGAGTGCTTTTATTGCAAGGGGAAGGGTCACTGGAAGCGGAACTGCCCCAAATACTTAGCGGACAAGAAGGCCGGCAACACTAAAGGTATATTTGATATACATGTAATTGATGTGTACCTTACCAGTACTCGTAGTAACTCCTGGGTATTTGATACCGGTGCCGTTGCTCACATTTGTAACTCACAGCAGGAGCTGCGGAATAAGCGGAGACTGGCGAAGGACGAGGTGACGATGCGCGTCGGGAATGGTTCCAAGATCGATGTGATCGCCGTCGGCATGCTACCTCTACATTTACCTACGGGATTAGTTTTAAACCTCAATAATTGTTATTTAGTGCCAAGTTTGAGCATGAACATTGTATCTGGATCTCGTTTAATACGAGATGGCTACTCATTTAAATCCGAGAATAATGGTTGTTCTATTTATATGAGAGATATGTTTTATGGTCATGCCCCGATGGTCAATGGTTTATTCTTAATGAATCTCGAACGTAATGTTACACATATTCATAGTGTGAATACCAAAAGATGTAAAGTTGATAACGATAGTCCCACATACTTGTGGCACTGCCGTGTTGGTCACATTGGTGTCAAGCGCATGAAGAAGCTCCATGGTGATGGACTTTTAGAGTCTCTCGATTATGAATCATTTGAGACATGTGAACCATGCCTCATGGGCAAAATGACCAAGACTCCATTCTCCGGAACAATGGAGCGAGCAACCAACTTGTTGGAAATCATACATACCGATGTGTGCGGTCCAATGAGCGTTGAGGCTCGCGGAGGATATCGTTATGTTCTCACTCTCACTGATGACTTGAGTAGATATGGGTATGTCTACTTGATGAAACACAAGTCTGAGACCTTTGAAAAGTTCAAGGAATTTCAGAATGAAGTAGAGAATCAACGTGACCGAAAGATAAAATTATTACGATCGGATCGTGGAGGAGAATATTTAAGTCACGAATTTGGTACACACTTAAGAAAATGTGGAATCGTTTCACAACTCACGCCACCTGGAACACCTCAGCGTAACGGTGTGTCCGAACGTCGTAATAGCACTCTATTGGATATGGTGCGATCTATGATGTCTCTTACCGATTTACCGCTATCATTTTGGGGATACGCTCTAGAGACAGCTACATTCACTTTAAATAGGGCACCGTCTAAACCTGTTGAGACGACACCATATGAATTATGGTTTGGGAAGAAACTTAAGCTGTCGTTTCTAAAAGTTTGGGGATGCGATGCTTATGTCAACAAACTTCAACCTGAAAAGATCGAACCCAAGTCGGAAAAGTGCGTCTTCATAGGATACCCTAAGGAAACCATTGGGTATACCTTCTACTTAAGATCCGAGGGCAAGATCTTTGTTGCCAAGAACGGATCCTTTCTGGAAAAAGAGTTTCTCTCGAAAGGAGTAAGTGGGAGGAAAGTAGAACTCGATGAAGTACTACCTCTTGAACCGGAAAGTAGTGCAGCTCAGGAAAATGTTCATGTGATGCCTACACCGACTGGAGAGGAAATTAATGATGATCAAGGTACTTCTGATCAAGTTGCTACTGAACTTCGTAGGTCCACAAGGACACGTTCCACACCAGAGTGGTATGGCAACCCTGTCCTGAAATCATGTTGTTAGACAACGGTGAACCTTCGAACTATGAAGAAGCGATGGCGGGCCCAGATTCCAGCAAATGGCTAGAAGCCATGCAATCCGAGATAGAATCCATGTATGAAAACAAAGTATGGACTTTGACTGACTTGCCCGATGATCGGCGAGCGATAGAAAACAAATGGATCTTTAAGAAGAAGACGGACGCGGATGGTAATGTCACCATCTATAAAGCTCGACTTGTCGCTAAGGGTTATCGGCAAGTTCAAGGGATTGACTACGATGAGACTTTCTCTCCTGTAGAGAAGCTTAAGTCCGTCCAAATCATGTTAGCAATTGCCGCATACTATGATTATGAGATATGGCAAATGGACGTCAAAACGGCATTCCTTAACGGTTATCTTAAGGAAGAGCTGTATATGATGCAGCCGGAAGGTTTTGTCGATCCTAATAATGCTAACAAAGTGTGCAAGCTCCAGCGATCCATTTATGGGCTGGTGCAAGCATCTCGGAGTTGGAACATTCGCTTTGATGAGATGATCAAAGCGTTTGGGTTTATGCAGACTTATGGAGAAGCCTGCGTTTACAAGAAAGTGAGTGGGAGCTCTGTAGCATTTCTCATATTATATGTAGATGACATACTTTTGATGGGAAATGATATAGAATTCTTGGACAACATTAAGGCATACTTGAATAAGTGTTTTTCAATGAAGGACCTTGGAGAAGCTGCTTACATATTAGGCGTCAAGATCTATAGGGATAGATCGAGACGCCTCATAGGTCTTTCACAAAGCACATACCTTGATAAGATTTTCAAGAACTTCAAAATGGATCAGTCCAAGAAAGGTTTCTTGCCTGTACTGCAAGGTGTGAGATTGAGCTCGGCTCAATGCCCGACCACAGCAAAAGATAAACAAGAGATGAGCGTCATCCCCTATGCCTCAGCCATAGGATCTATTATGTATGCCATGCTATGTAGCAGACCTGATGTAAACCTTGCCGTAAGTTTGGTAGGAAGGTACCAAAGTAATCCCGGCAAGGAACACTGGACAGCGGTCAAGAATATCCTGAAGTACCTGAAAAGGACAAAGGACATGTTTCTCGTTTATGGAGGTGACGAAGAGCTCGTCGTAAAGGGTTACGTCGACGCTAGCTTCGAAACAGATCTGGATGACTCTAAGTCACAAACCGGATACGTGTATATGTTGAATGGTGGAGCAGTAAGCTGGTGCAGCTGCAAGCAGAGCGTTGTGGCGGGATCTACATGTGAAGCGGAGTACATGGCAGCCTCGGAGACAGCGCATAAAGCTATTTGGGTGAAGGAGTTCATCACCGACCTAGGAGTCATACCCAATGCATCGGGCCGATCAAACTCTTCTGTGACAACACTGGAGCTATTGCCCTTGCCAAGGAGCCCAGGTTTCACAAGAAGACCAGGCACATCAAGCGTCGTTTCAACTCCATCCGTGAAAATGTTCAAGATGGAGACATAGATATTTGCAAAGTACATATGGATCTGAATGTCGCAGATCCGTTGACTAAACCTCTCTCGCGAGCAAAACATGATCAACACCAGAACTCTATGGGTGTTCGATTCATCACAATGTAACTAGATTATTAACTCTAGTGCAAGTGGGAGACTGTTGGAAATATGCCCTAGAGGCAATAATAAAAGGATTATTATTATATTTCCTTGTTCATGATAATTGTCTTTTATTCATGCTATAATTGTATTATCCGGAAATCGTAATACACGTGTGAATACTTAGACCAAATATGTCCCTAGTAAGCCTCTAGTTGACTAGCTCGTTGGTCAACAGATAGTCATGGTTTCCTGACTATGGACATTAGATGTCATTGACAATGGGATCACATCATTGGGAGAATGATGTGATGGACAAGACCCAATCCTAAGCATAGCACAAGATCGTGTAGTTCGTTTTGCTAGAGCTTTTCCAATGTCAAGTATCTCTTCCTTAGACCATGAGATCGTGTAACTCCCGGATACCGTAGGAGTACTTTGGGTGTACCAAACGTCACAACGTAACTGGGTGACTATAAAGGTGCACTACAGGTATCTCCGAAAGTGTCTGTTGGGTTGACACGGATTGAGACTGGGATTTGTCACTCCGTATGACGGAGAGGTATCTCTGGGCCCACTCGGTAATGCATCATCATAATGAGCTCAAAGTGACCAAGTGTTTGGTCACGGGATCATGCATTACGGTACGAGTAAAGTGACTTGCCGGTAACGAGACGGAACGAGGTATTGGGATACCGACGATCGAGTCTCGGGCATGTAACGTACCGATTGACAAAGGGAATTGCATACGGGGTTGATTGAATCCTCGACATCGTGGTTCATCTGATGACATCATCGAGGAGCATGTGGGAGCCAACATGGGTATCCAGATCCCGCTGTTGGTTATTGACCGGAGAGCCGTCTCGGTCATGTCTGTGTGTCTCCCGAACCCGTAGGGTCTACACACTTAAGGTTTGGTGACGCTAGGGTTATTAGGAAGACTTGTATGTGATTACCGAATGTTGTTCGGAGTCCCGGATGAGATCCCGGACGTCACGAGGAGTTCCGGAATGGTCCGGAGGTGAAGATTTATATATGGGAAGTTGTCAAACGGACACCGGAAAGTTTCGGGGGCATATCGGTATTGTACCGGGGCCACCGAAGGGGTTCCGGGGGTCCACCAGGAGGGGCCACCCCTCTCGGAGGACCTCACGGGCCGCAAGGGGCAGGGAACCAGCCCCTGGAGGGCTGGGCGCGCCCCCTTGGGCCCATGCGCCTAGGGTTGGGGGGGGACCCTAGTGGGGGCGCCCCCCTTGCTTGGGGGGCAAGCCCCCCTCCCTGGCCGCCGCCCCCCTCTAGGTCTCATCTAGAGGGGGACGGCCCCCTTCCCCCTTCCCCTATAAATAGAGGGGCGAGGGGAGGGCTGAACACCTGATCCAAGGCGCAGCCCTCCCCTCCCCAACACCTCTCCTCCTTCGTTGAGTGCTTGGCGAAGCCCTGTCGGAGTACTGCCTCTCCACCATCATCACGCCGTCGTGCTGCTGCTGGAGCCTTCTTCATCAACCTCTCCTTCCCCCTTGCTGGATCAAGAAGGAGGATACGTCATCCGCTCCGTACGTGTGTTGAACGCGGAGGTGCTGTCCGTTCAGCACTTGGTCATCGGTGATTTGAATCACGGCGAGTACGACTCCATCATCACCGTTCTCTTGAACGCTTCCGCACGCGATCTACAAGTGGTATGTAGATGCAGTCTCTCTCCCATGACTCGTTGCTTAGATGAACTCATAGATGGATCTTGGTGAAACCTTAGAATTTTTTTTATTTTCTGCAACGTTCCCCAACAGGAGCAGCCCCGGAGTTGGCGCGGGCGCGGGGTAGCAGGTCGCGGGTGCGGCCCTGCGGAGCGAGACTCTCGTAGCCGCGGCGGCGCAGCCCCTCGGCACCGTGAAGGCGGCTGAGAAGGAGGGGAACACCGCCGAGGAGGCAGTGGCGAGGGCGGGGGAGCGTGAATGCCATGGTTGTGAGGGAGGGAAGGGAGGAAGGGGTCGACGGCGGCTGCAGCGGTGTGCGCGCGGGGTTGGATTTAAATGGGCCAGGGTGAGGGGAGGGCACGGTAGTGTGCGGCGGCGGCGTGGGTCCTTGACAATGAGGGAGGGGCGTCGGCTGCGGGAGTGGATGGGAGGGGTGGGGGAGGGATCTGGATCTGGATGGGGGAGGAGAGGCGGCGGACGAGGGATTTGGATTGGGGAGAGGAGGGGCATCAGCGCCCTAGGGTTTCTCGGGAATTAGGGGATCGAGAGACGCCGGATCAGTAGGGTGGACGGCTTAGAACGAATAAAGGGGGTGATCCGTGGGCTGCGTCCTGATTGGTTCAAAAATGAGCAGTCCGAAAATTACTTTTCTTAGTGCTAAAAACAGGGGGGTTGAAGCAGCTACCGAAATATTTTGCAAAATGGCATCACTAAGATTAAAGTTAGATCACCTTTCGTGGATGATTATCAGTTTGATTGCATTTCCGATCTTTCTAGCTATTTCGTGAAACAGTCAATTCAGCAAGAAGCGGGTCAAATTTGAAATACATGTGTTTTATAGTTTTCTATTTATTTTTTTCAAAAAAAGATTTTTAGTTACAAAAGTAGCTATTTCATCATGGACAAACCGAGATTTTTGCATTATTAAGCACCTAACTAAGAATGGGCTCGCGGTCAAATTTGATCACATTTTGAAATCGGCAAAGGAAATTCATTAAAAAAGTGGAAAACACTTAACCTCTTATGGTTAGTTCAAATAAACCAATATTTTGTACATGTGTGTATTTAGGGATGACAAACAATGTTGATTTGGGAGGTTTTCATTTTCTTTGCTAAAAAGAACCATTTTCCATTTTCTAAGCGACCAAAATGTGTTTTTTTATGAAGGAACTACCATACATTTGTTGCAAAATGGCACTAAATCATTTTTCTAAAATATTAGTCCATATTTAATGTATAATTGACAAAACAGTTGGGTGTCAAAATTTCTTATCCACCTCTGGTGAAAAATACAAATTTCCGTCGATTCAGTAGGAAGCGGGTCAAATTTGAACTGCAGCTACCTCATAGTTTGCTCTTTATTTTTTCCAAAAATCATTTCTAGGTAAAAAGGTATCTATTAAATCACAGAAACACCAAGAAAAATTCAAGATTCAACAACTAGCTATGAACGGCCAAGCCTGCCGTTTCGACCGCATTTTGAAACGGGCATAAAAATTTCAAAAAAAACAAAAAATTGGAAAACCTTAGCATTGTATCATTATATGTGACCAAGTTACCAGGAAAAATAATAAACTTATAACACGGTAATTTTTTAAAAAAGTGTTTTTAGAAATGAGCTATCATGTGTGGAGATCAATGACTTTCAAGCTAGATGATCAATCTTATGGCCACATTCATGGCATAGTTTGTTGAAATGATCTAATATTGTGCACAAGCATGCATATTGGAATGGCAAACAATGTTGCCTAAGAAAATTTTCATTTTCTTTAGACGAAAAAATCATTTTCCATTTTTCGAGTGCCCCAAACTAGGTTTTTTGTGAAGGACCTCCCAAATAATTGTTGCAAAATTGGACCAAATCAATTTTATAAAATACTAGACCATAATTAATGCACAATTGACCAAATGGTTGGGTGTAAAAAGTTTTGATTCACCTCTGGTGAAAAAGACAAATTTCCGCTGATTCAGTAGGAAGCGGGTCAAATTTGAACTGCGTCTTCCTCATAGTTTGCTATTTATTTTTTACAATAATCATTTCTATGTACAAAAGTATCTATTTAATCAGAGAAACACCCAAAAAAATCTAAGATTCAACCACTAGCTAGGGACGGTCATTCACGCCGTTTTGACCGCATTTTCAAAATGGGCATAAAAAATTCAAAAAAAACAAAAAATTGGGAAACCTTCGCATTGTGTCATTATATGTGGCCAGTTTCCCAAGAAAAATAACAAACATGTAATACGGAAATTATTTTAAAAAAGTGTTCTTAGAAAAGGAGCTATCACGTGTGGAGATCAATGGCTTTCAAGCCAAATGATCAATCTTATGGCCACATTCATGGCATATTTTGTTCAAATGATCTCATATTGTCCACAAGGGTGCATATTGGAATGGCAAACAATGTTGCCTACGTGAGTTTTCATTTTCTTTGGACGAAAAAACCATTTTCCATTTTTCGAGTGCCCAAAAGGAGGTTTTTTTGTGAAGGACCTCCAAAATAATTGTTGCAAAATTGGACCAAATCAATTTTCTAAAATACTAGGACATATTTAATGCACAATTGACAAAATGGTTGGTTGTAAAACTTTTGATCTGCCTCTCGTGAAAAAGACAAATTTCCGCCGATTCAGCTGGAAGCGGGTCAAATTTGAACTGTAGCTGCCTCATAGTTTGCTATTTATTTTTTCCAAAAATAATTTCTTGTTACATAAGTACCTATTTAATCATAAATACATGGTTTGGTGGCGATACGCGAGGTTTTGGCGGTGGTCGAGGGCCCCAACTCTAGAGCGCGTAAACTCGCATGCCCGCCGCGTGGTCACCGCGTGACCGTGGCGTTGCCATGTGTTTTGGGTGGCCTAGGCATGTCTAGTGGGTTGGGCACTCCCCAGGTAGGTGCTAGGAAGAAAATTACAACATAAAATTCTCACGAGGAGACCGATCGATGCTCAAACATGAATTAGCAGTCAAGTGTTTGATTAGCGGTACGGGAAATGTACATCGCTAATGGGCATGAGTTTTGGCTGAGGATGATCAGTAACTAAGAAGACCGTCTTCACAAATTTTCAGCTCAAAAGGAGGAGCCTAGGTGGTACTTTCTTTACAAAGTACCACACTGGACATAAATACGAATGTTAAAGCTGGGCTCAAAATAATGAATGGATTGAGCTGGCATTTGGTGGAGGATGGTTATTTGGGCATAGGAAAGCACCGTAGAAAATGGATACTATTTGGACATGCCAAAGTGGTACTTCCTTCACAAAGTGTTATTCTGAACAGAATAGGAAAATGAATATTGTTGAATTATTTTTGAACTAGGCAAGGAAGGTATTTTACATATTTGACGAAGATATGACCCAAAGAATTTATGAGATTTTTTGGGAATTTTGGGAATGACAGAAATATATGTTGCTTCACAACCTGGGGCAAAAATTGCCACATGGACATGACACATAGGCAAAACCGATGAGGTGGCGCCTAGTCATAGCAACCCACCACAATTTACAAGGTTATGACCAACTATATTGGTCGTGATCAGCTAGAAATAAGGCAGCGGACCAGTGCTATCTGCTTTATGACCATTTCGTGTTTAGGGTTTGGAGCCCCCGAACAACTTTTCACCAATTGGTCTGAAATGGTCATAGATCAATGACCAATTCTTCTAGGGTCACTGACAGAAGGTCACTAGTTGACATATTTCTTGTAGTGGTCCCAGGACGATGCTCATGAGGCCTCAGCAGCACCACCGGTCAATGTCACTCCTCAGGCCCCAGTCGACCTCCCAGCCAGTGGGGCTCCTGAGAATGGGGCCTATGAGGCCACGGCTGATGCGACAAACAACAAGACCCCTGAAGGCCAGCATACTCAAGAGATAGAAGGCCTCGCTAATGCCTCCACCCTCGTTGAGCACCCGGTCTACTTCATCAGCACGGTGCTGCGGGTGGCGCAGGCGTGCTACCCGATGCCGAAAAAGCTCTTGCTCGCGCTCCTCGTCACCTCACAGAAGCTGCGCCACTACTTCCAAGGCCACCCCATCAAGGTCGTCTCACCTTACCCACTGGAGAGGGTGCTTAGGAGCCCTTACGCTACCGAAAGGGTCACAGAGTGGAACATTGAGCTGGAGGAATTCTAGCTCGAGTTGAGCACCACCAGGGTCATCAAGGGCGCGGCCCTTGCAGATTTCATGGCAAAGTGGACCGACATCCCAGACCGTGAAGTATGCGAGGACCTTTCCCTCCTACCCGGAGACGAGGCGCCGGACGGATGGATCATGTACTTCGACGACGCGTTTGCGTGACAGGGCGCGGGGGCTGGAGCAGTGCAAATTCACCCGCCAAGGACAAGCTCTACTACATTGTACAACTCTGCTTCTAGCAGGGTGAAAAGGTCTCGAACAACATTGCAGAGTACGAGGGCCTAATTGTCGGCCTCAGGGCTGCGGTTGCGCTGGGGGTGAAGCGCCTCACCATCAGGGGTGACTCCCAGCTCCTCGTCAACTTCTCCAACAAAGAGTACACCCCGAAGGACAAGCACATGGAAGCATACTTAGAAGAGGTACGCAAAAGGGAAAAATAATTCTTGGGCTTGGAATTACAGCACGTGCCATGAGGCACAAACAAGGAGGCGGAGGACATCACCAAGAGGGCGTCCCGACAGCTGCCTTAGGAGCCAGGGGTTTTTGAGGAACGACTCTTGAAGCCTTCAGCAGCTCCCCCTGCTGCAGAACCAACACCGCATCAGGAGGACCTTCCCCGAGCCCCTGCGGCAGGTGCCCCTGCTTGCGACCCAACCTCAGGGGCCCGTCTGCTCCTCGCGCTCGAGCCTCAGGAGTGGTGCTTGACCGAGGAGTTCAAGGTGTACTTGCTTCAAGGGACCCTGCGAAAGAAGGAAGAAGATGCCGAGCGCGTGGCTCACCAGGCCACCACATACTGCATCCAGGAAGGTGAGTTGTACCCTAAGAGTCCCACGATGTTTCTTTGCGGTGCATCTCCAGTGAGCAGGGGCTTGAGGTGCTGGCCGACATACATGGCGGAGACTGCGGACATCACTATTCATCATGCACCCGAGCTGGTGAAATCCTGTGAAGCCTGCCAATTCCATGCCAAGCAGATCCATCAACCTACTCAAGGCCTCCAGACCATCCGACTCACATGGCCGTTCGCGGTCTAGGGGCTAGATATCTTGGGACCTTCCCTTGAGCTCCTGGGGGCTACCTCTACCTCTACGCCGCCATCAACAAGTTCACCAAGTGGGCGGAGGTAGAAGTTGTCTGCACCATCCCGACCGGCACGACAGTCAAGTTCATCAAGGGCCTCGTGAGCTGGTTTGGGGATCCTATTCGCATCATCACCGACAATGGCTCGCAGTTCACTAGCAACCTTTTCAAAACATACTGTGCTAACCTTGGAATGCAGATATGCTATGGTTCGGTGGCACATCCCAGGAGCAACAGCCAGGCCAAGCATGCCAATGCAGAGGTCCTGAGAGGCGTCAAGGCAAGGACCTTCAAGAAGAAGCTCGAGGCCTATGGAAGGGGCTGGCTCGACGAGCTCTAATCCGTGATGTGTTCCATCCGCACCACCACAACCAAGCCGACGGGTGAGACGCTGTTCTTCCTTGTCTACGAAGCTAAAGTAGTTATCCCACACGAGGTCCAACATCGCTCCATGCAGGTCTTGGCGTTTGAAGAGGCACGCCAGGATGCCACATGGTGGATGGATCTCGTGCTAGGGGAGGAACACCGTCGTTAAGCCCCGCTCTGAGCGGCAAGGTACCAGCAGGCACTGCGGCGGTACCACTGCCGCAACATCCGCCCCAGGACGCTTGAGGGGGGTGATCTCATCCTGAGGCAGTTGCTAACCATGGAAGGGCTGCACGAGCTCTCACCCATGTGGGAGGGCCCGGTTAGGATCGCCGGTGTCTCCAGGCCTGGCGCCGCGCGCCTGGAGACACAGGACGGGATCCCCATCCAGAACGCCTGGAACATCTAGCACCTCCGGAAGTTCTAGCCATGAAGCAAGGCACATGCCTGTGAAGGTCTCCGCTCGTGACACTCCCGCGTAATAATGAGTGGGGCTGTACACGGCCTAGAGTCTCCTGCGCGTCGCCCGTGGGCCTCACGGGGACTCCCTCACTTAGCTCCACGCTGGTGAGAAGACTAGACTAGGTGCCAGACGCGTCTGTTCTTTTGCTTGCTTTCTGTAGTTGGTTCATAGTTTCTTAATGGAATTTGGAGTTTTCGCGTTTTGATTCGCCAAAGGTGGATTTTCTCTCCTCTCACTTCGCTCGTTCTTTCCTTGGCCAGGGAAGAGCGGCAGTTGCCCGTCGCTCCTCCTCACACGTCCCGCGCCTAGGGGCTAGGCAGGCGCGCATGCTTGGGTTCACCCGCACGCAAGCACGCCTCGCCGAAACCCTGTTGCCCCAGTGCTTCGGCTTTCTTAATCCTCGCAAGACGCCCTCGATCGAGCTCGTGGACACATGCACCCCCTTATGTCCGTGCCTCCCGGGAAGCGCGATGCAGTGCACTAAGCCATAGCTAAACCCACGACAGGGGGCTCGCGCAAGGAGGAATGAGATGCCCCGTCAAGATTTTTCAACAACCCCGCAGCAGCTCTACAACATCTCCTGAGACCGACGGCTCCAGAGTCATTAGGAAGGGGGGCTCCTCCATGCATCAAGAGTCGCGCCCTCACCAGGTGGGAAGCTGCCATGAGCGTATGAAGCTAAGTTACCCTACCCATGCCCACTCGGAATATAGATATTGCCGGTGAAGAAGCATGGAAGCCGGAGCAAGGTACCGGCGGTCTTCTCCGACCACACGAAAAAATCCGGGAGCACATTCGTCGAAGGGAAGCGCGACCGAGGAGGCCAGCTGACCATGGCGCGCCTACCCTCATCGCGGGGGTTGCTCCGTTCCTGGCGGCCCACGCCACGAGAAGAAGGGCCGCCACGGCTGCCAAGAGACATGCCAACTCCCGGAGAAGTGCGCCCATACCCTCTAGGAGCTGCCGCCGGGGTCGCAGCATGCTTACGGGGGCGTCCGCGGCCCCTTTTGGGCGGCAGCGAAGCTGGCCCTTCCCTGGGGGCCTTCCCCTTCTTGGCGGCGGTGAACCTCCTCGTTGGTGCCATGGGCTCTACAACTACAGCAAGTCGGAGAGGAAGAAGGAATGGGCGCCAAGAAGATGAAGATGGAGGTGAGCTAGGGGGGCTCCGCCCCTCCTCTCATTTATAGCTAGAGGGAGGCCAACCGCCGGCCTCCACGATCCCGTGCAATGATGGTTTTTTTCTGCATGTAGCAGCGAATCGTCAAGTCGAACGGTTGCCGAGGCAGCATGGGGAAGCAGAGACACCCATGTCCCATCAATCGCCACACGTCGTCCTAGGCCACAGGCGGTTAGGGCCCACGGCGCTCCGCACTTGCCCTTTGGCTTCGCCTAGAAGCCAAGTCCGAGCGCGCCTTGGGCCCCGGGGCTACTGTCGGCGTCCTGGGAATGGGGGTACCTAGACTTGCCTACTTGCGGCCCATGGCGCGGCTCCATCGATGGCCTAGTACGGCCCAGCTTCGACATCGACAACCCAAGACCCTTGCGAGGGGCCAAGCCTCGCAAGGAGGACGACGCTAAGACCTCCAAGGGGAGCGTCCTCCTCCGACTGGCTCCCAAGGAGCGGAGATTTCTATGCAGGGCTCACCTCGTGAGGTTCGGGTGACATGAGCCGTGACGACCAAGGCCAGGCGAGCACCTGCGGGCGCAGTGTGCCATTTTCCTTTTTGGAGTAAAGGAGGCAAGCAACAGGCGCGAAGTCCCGAGGAAGCAGCCAAAGGTTTCCATTCCCACGCAACAAGACCAAGCCTGCCAGGACAGTAGGACGGAGGTCATCACCGAGACCACCTCAGCGTCACGACCAGAGGCTTTTGCAGGCGAAGACCACTTTATTCAGGATAAGATGTACTAGTTGTCTCCCTTCAAATTTGGCCGTTGTGGGATCCCTTCCCGCCTTCATTTGGGAAGAGGACCAAGACCAATATAAATAGGACCTAGCCACCACCATGGACGAGGTGGACGACGGAACAAGGCGACCGCATCCATTCCACCCTCACTAGCTCACTTGAGCTCAAGAACACACCTCCTGTTGTTATTATCCTCTGTACTAGTTCATCCTCAGCCCCTCAAGGCAAATCCACCGCAAAGCAGTTGTAGGGTTTTACACCGCATGGTGGCCTGAACCTGGGTAAACCGCTATCCCCTTTACTTCGAGTTCGATGTGCTAGGCTGTGATATTGGCGAGTAGGAAGACTAGGGAGGTTGAGATCCCCGCACGCACCCTAGAGTTTGAACCTCTCAAGGGTTTGTGGAACCCGAAATCTGACACAACCCGTCAAAGCGCTCCTCCAACTTTCTCAGTTTGTCAATGTATGCCTCCATCAATGGACTTTGGTAATCCTTGTTCACTTGTCTCACCACGAGTTGTGAGTCTCCGCGGACGATCAGCTTCTTTATCCCCAGTTCCGTGGCAATCCTGAGCCTGGCAAGGAGCTCTTCATACTCTGCAGTATTGTTGGTAGCCTTTTCCCAGGGAAAATGCATCTGGACTATGTACTTAAGGTGCTCCTCAATGGAAGTAGCGAGAAGCACGCTAGCCCCTGCACCTTGTGGGGAGAAGGCACCATCAAAATACATAATCCATTCTTGGGGTGCTTCCTTGCCTGGAATAACTGTCTCCAACATTTCTTCATCAGGGGTTGGCATCCACTCTGCAACAAACTCTGCCAGTGCTCTGCTCTCGATAGTTGATTTGATCTCAAACTTCAAACCAAAGCTGGATAACTCCAAGTCCCATTCCACTATCCTGCTGGTAGCATCAGGGTTTCTGAGTATCCATTGCGGAGGAAAGTGGGTGACAACCGTGATCTCATGGGCTTGGAGATAGTGGAGCAGTTTCCATTAGGCCATGATGAGGCCAAAAATCAACTTTTGCACGCCAGAGTACCTCGACCTAGCCCCCTGCAACAGGGAGCTGACAAAGTACACTAGGCATTGCACCACTTTCTTCCTTGGCGCAACCTTGGGGCCGTTGTCGCTACCTTGCTCTTCTCTGTCTTGATCTGCATTTGATGTTGATGGCATGTGTTCACTTCCCTATCCGTAGGGGACACTAGCCGTGGCTGCCACTTCTTCTACTTCCAGCTGTGCCCCTAGTGGTGGGCTAACCACTTGATTAGTTGCTACAAAGTATAGCAGCAACGGCTCTTGTGGTTTGGGAGCGACCAAAGTAGGCACAGAGGACAAGTAGGCCTTCAAATCTTGCAATGCAGCATCTGCCTCTAGAGTCCACTCCACGGGTCCTGCCTTCTTCAAGCTTTTGAAGAACGACAAGGCACGCTCGGCAGACTTGGAAATGAACCAGCTAAGCGTGGCAACACATCCAGTCAAACACCTCACATCCTTGACTGTCTTGGGTGCTTGAATCTACTCGATAGCCTTGATCTTGTCGGGGTTGGCCTCTATCCCACGGTGAGACACAAAAAAGCCAAGTAGCTTGCCAGAGGGAACGCCAAACACACACTTCTCTGGGTTCAACTTCGGGTTGATCTTGCGCAGATTAGCAAAGGTCTCTTCCAAATCTTTGATAAGGGTTGATCTGCCATTATTCTTGACCATAATATCATCCATATAAGCTTCAACTTTTCTGTGCAGTTGTGACTCAAAACCAATCCGGACTGCGCTTGCAAAGGTGGATCCGGCACTCTTCAATCCGAAGGGCATACGTACAAAGTAGTAAGTGCCACATCGAGTGATGAACTTTGTCTTCTCTGTGTCTTCCTTGGACATAAAGATCTGATGGTACCCAGAGTAGGCATCCAGAAAAGAGAGCAGTCGCACCTGGAGGTGGAATCCACAATCTAACCAATGTGCGGCAAGGGAAATGGGTCCTTCGGGCAGGCCTTGTTCAGATCAATGAAATCTATGCGCAACCTCCATTTCCCATTATCCTCGCGCACTACCATAGGGTTTGCTAACCACGTTGGATACAGTACTCCTCTGACTAGACCAGCAACCTCAAGTTTCTTAATTTCCTCGGCAATGAACTGTTGCCGCTCCAAAGCTTGTTCGGACCTTCTGCTTGATGGGTCGGGCATATGGGCAGACAACAAGGTGGTGCTCGATTACCTCGCTGGGACCACCAGGGATGTCAGATGGTTGCCATACAAACACATCGACATTCGCCCACATGAAGGCAACGTGCATGCTTTCCTATTTGTCGTCAAGGGTGGCACTGGTAGTAAAGGTACCATCAGCGCCAGCCAGCCCTGCCGGGACCTTCTTCACAGTAGGCGCAACAACTTTGGGTCTCTTGCTATTGGAACTCTCCGGCGAGTTATCAACAGGCACATCGCACTGCGAAGAGGTGCGCTTCCCGGATTCCTCACTGGAGCCCTTGTTAGCTTTCTTCTTTTCTTGTTTTCCTGGGCCAGAATAGTGGCTTCTGCGGCCTCTGCTGCAACTGCGTCCCGGTACATCTTGTCCAAGCAAATGATTACATCCTTCTCTTTTGATGGAACGAAAATGACCCCAACCGGCCCCGGCATCTTCAAGGTGGTGTAGGCATAGTGGGATGCCACCATGAATTTGGCCAGGGCTGGGCGAACAAGGATTCCATTGTATGGCAGGGGGAGGTCAACCACATCAAACACAACCTTCTGAGTCCGGTAGTTCAACTCTCCCCCAAATGTCACCAGCAATGTGATCTTATCTTTAGGACGACTCCTGCCGGGGTTGACTCCTTGAAATGTGCCAGTAGCTTCAACCTCTTCTTTTGCTATCTGGAGTTTGCTAATGACCTTCGAAGAAATCAGATTCAATCCGGCCCCGCCATGAACCAACATCTTTGTGACTTTGAGGTTGTAGATACTTTGTGTTTGCGATACCAACAACGGCAGGCACCCTACCGCAGTGGTGCTTTTAGGGTGGTCCTCTTCATCGAAGATGATGGGCGTGCGGGACCACTTGAGCGGACTCCGAGAATCTGCCATTGGCTCCACGACATTGACTACACGCGCCCATTGTTGAAGTTGGCGGTGGGAAGAGTGCAGAGATGCACCTTTGTCAATGCGCAGGGCATCAGCGGCTTTCTGGAATTCTTGCTCGCTAGTTTCCTCTTCATCTCCTCCATCACTCTCATTATTGCAGGCCTCCTTCTCACGGCCCCCGGCGGGTTTCCCTGGTTTCGAGGAGCCTTGCTAGGGCCACCTGCTTCGCCTCCCCGTCCTTTCCCGCCCGCGCCATTCTAACCTCTTTCCTTATCACGTTTCTCATATTCAGTCCTCTTCTTCTTGACGAGCTGCTCGACCTGACGACACTCCCAGAGATCGTGGCCCTTGGTCCGATGGATATTGCAGTACGGGCCATCACATTTCACGGCCTTCCTAGCAGCCCCGGCCTCCCGGCAATCAGTGCACGCAGCAACTTCCTTGCCGTCTAACTCAGTCTTGGCCTTCTTGCCGGTATTAGGTGTGTCGGATCCCTCGACGATCATCACTAACTTATCCTTGCGCCTTTTATTGCGCTTCTTGTTCTTCTTTTAATTGGTGGCCTCATCATCTTCCTCTGAGTCGATGTCGACGCCATCCTCTTTTCTGTGGAGCCGCCTCCCCTCCTCCACCCGAGCACACTTATCCACTAGAGTGTAAAGCTCCTTCACGGTCTTGGGAAATCGAATGTTCATCTTGGCACGTATCCGTTGATTAAGCATGTTGGACAGGAACACAGCTATCACAGCTGCCGGGTGATGTCTGGAATATTTGTGTGGACTCGGCTGAACCTCTACATGTACTTCCATGGAGTCTCTCCCTCTTTCTGTGGAAGAAGCTGCAAGTCGCTGGGCCGCCCTGGTTCTTGATGGACACCTGTGAAGGCACCAATGAACTCGTGGCATAGCTAAGTGTAACACCCCGAATGTAACTTTCCATAATTGTAACTCCAACTCTTGCCTTTTCCGGCTATGTGTTGTGGTATCTCCTCCGTGGTTGGGTTTTTGTCTTTCATTTTGTATTTTGCTCATGTCATGCATCTCATCTCATAGCATCACGCGCATTGCATCTACATGTTTTCATAAAACTTGCATCTGCTCATAGTTGCCGCTCCTAGCTTCTCTCCGTTGCGTTCTTTGACCGTTCCAAGACCAACCGTGTTTTCGATTACCTCTCTGCACAACCACCGACCCCTCTTGCACGCGTCCGACAACTGCCCCGAACCCGACCTGCTCAGTCATCACCGTTGGATTCGGATCATCCCCAAACGTCTATAAAATATCTCCGGTTCCCTATTGGACTCCCCTGAGCTATTTATTCCCGACCGTTGGATTTTGATCGGATGATCCAACTTTCTTTTTTCCCCATATATATATAGTCTACCCCTAGTCCATTTTGGACCTAACCCTATTTCCTAGGGATCCTCCCCAGCCGCCGCCACTGTTCTCCATCCCATCACCCAGATCCGTCGCCACCCACCTCCTCTGTTTCTGTGCCTGACCAACCCCCGTGCCTCCTCCCGATCACCATGGATGTTGCTTCCCCTGCCCGAGCACCTCACCGCGCAGCCAGCCGGCGCTTGATCCAGGTTGGATCGAGGTCACGACCTCGCTCGCCTCTGTCTCCTATATCCAAGCACTCGCACCGGAGATGCCCGGCGCTCCACCTCAAGAAGAAACAACGCCCGAGCGCTCCTCCTCCTAACCCGCCGCCCCGGCGAACCTCGTCGCCGACGACCACCTCCCGCAGGCCCGTACCGGCTCCTTCCTCCCTGCACCCCTTCTCTTCCTTCCCTTTTCCTCTAAGCGCCATCTCTTCCTCGCGTTTTCTTCGCACAGGAGCTCCAACCCCTGGCCATGAACACACGTGCTTCCCCGGCGCCTTGCACGTCCACTCCGCCGGCAACAACAGCAGCAGCAGGTCATGCCACCGGACCTCCCCAACCTTGCTGGAGCCCCACAGGTCGCCGACCCTTCCTCTCTGTACTCTGGTCCTCCTCTGTTTTCCTCTCTCTCAATCACTATCTCTCTCCCGTGCATAGGAACACCATGACCGCTCCCAAGCTTTGCCTTGTTCCTCAGCCGTCGCCTGCTTCGTCCTCGTCGCTCCAACCCCACTGTCGCCCCGTTCTTCTGCAAGCCGTGCCCGTGCTGCCGCAGCAGCACCACCATGGACGCCGAGGCGCCGCCTGCCTCCACGTCCCTCATCCATGAGCGCCGGCAACTCAAGCCTCCTCTGCTTCTCCTCGTGCACGAGATGCAGCGTGCCGAGGCAACCAGCGCCTCCACCACCTCGCCGGATCCAGCCGTCCCCGTCGTCCGCTAGCCTCGCCTGTCGTCCCCACGCCAAGTCCCACGCCCTGCATCGCCTGCGTCCTCCTGCATCGACCCGTTGCAGACACAAAGGAGGACGAGCGTTGACCTCGCCCGGTCGATCCACTGCCTTCGCCTCGATCTGGAGCCGTCCCATCTTCCCCCGTGGCCTGCTGACTCCACCGACTGGGCCTGGCCCATGGGTGAGCAGCCCCCCAGCGCTCCTCCTCTTGTTTTTTTCACCTATCGGGCAAGCCAGATTTGGCCGAGTGTAGTATTTTTTCAGATCTGCGATTTTAGCATTTATCCCAGGATTTTCAGAATTGCAGAAAACCCCTTGCTCTTCATGCATATAAAAACTCATTAACCGTGCATCGGATTAAAATGATTTAAACATGTAAAATGCTTAGAATTTGGTGTAGATTAATAATTTGCAACTCTCATCCATGTTTAAACTATTTAAACTTGTTTGTTTAATTTTGCATAAATGCCATGTTAAAATATTTTATTCATAACTAAATAACCGTAGCTCCATTTTAAATAAACTCTATATGTAAATGGGGTAGAAAAATGCCTAGTTTAACATGGTGTACTTTATTTTACTGTTTAACAACATTAAAATTGTGTTTAGGGAAGAACAGTAGCAAATTCTAAATATGCATATGAGGATTTTCCCAAATTGTTGTTTGTTGTTCCGGCCTCATTTAAACTTGCCTAAATAGTTAGTTTTATTAGTTAGTTTTGTTATGCTTCACGTCTTGCCAGGTTTAATAAAATTTAATGTTGTTGGGTACATAAACGAGAGCGAACTAAATAAATGGATGTGGAGTTTCCTCGATATGCAACTCATTGCATATTGAACTTTGCTTAACTTGCAGTTTTCGTTGTTGCACTTTGCCATGCCATGCCTCATTAAACCGGACATGCATCATACTTGATTGTGCATCATGCCATGATTATGCTTGTGTGTTTACCATGTTGTTCGCTTATTTCCGGTTTGCTTCTCTCGTTAGCTTCGGTTTCGTTCCGGAGTTATGAGGATCCGACAACCCCGAAGAGACAATAATTGGGATACTTCTCAGTGATGACCATAGTTTGAGGAGTTCATGTATTCACTATGTGCTAATGCTTTGTTCCAGTTCTCTATTAAAAGGAGGCCTTAATATCCCTTAGTTTCCACTAGGACCCCGCTACCACGGGAGGGTAGGACAAAAGATGTCATGCAAGTTGTTTTCCATAAGCACGTATGACTATATTCGGAATACATGCCTACATTACATTGATGAACTGGAGCTAGTTCTGTCTCATCCTTTGATATATTTATTACATGAGGAATCGCATCCGACATAATTATCCATCATTGATCCAATGCCTACGAGCTTTTCACATATTGTGCTTCGCTTATTTACTTTTCCGTTGCTACTGTTACAACTACTACAAAACTATTATCTTTACTTTTGCCGTTGTTACCATTACCATCATACTACTTTGCTGCAAATACTAAGTTATCCAGGTGTGGTTGAATTGACAACTCAAGTGCTAATACTTAAGAATATTCTTTGGCTCCCCTTGTGTCGAATCAATACATTTGGGTTGAATATTCTACCCTCGAAAGCTGTTGCGACCCCCTACACTTGTGGGTTATCAAGACTAATTTCTGGCGCCGTTGCCGGGGAGCATAGATCTATTCTTTGATTCACTTGGGATTTATATCTGTTGATCACTATGAGGAACTTGAAAGACGAAAGAACTAAGATTTTTCCCTCAACTACGAGGGGAGGTAAGGAACTGTCATCTAGCTCTGCACTAGATTCTCCTTCTATTTTGAGTAAGCTTGCAACACCTAAACTTGCTACTGCTATGAATTCTGATATGTTGCATGTTATTGATGATGCCACTTCTGCTATGCACGATACTTATGATGAAACTACTTATGTGCGTGATACTACTTTGCCATTAGGTGAATTTCTTGATGAACAACTTGCTAGGGTTAGAGAGAATGAAATTATTGAAGATGCTATTATTGATGATAGTGATGATGATTCTCCCCCTGAGTATGAATTACCTGTTGTTCCTGAGGGCTATGTTATGGATGAGGAAGCTGCTAGAGCTATCTTTGCTTGCAAAGATAGATATGATCTTAAGAAGTTATTAGCTAAATGGAAGCAGCAGCCCCTTAATGCTAGAATGAAACCTGACCCTGCTTTTGCTACTTCACCTATATGTGTTACTAATAAGGATTATGAATTCTCTGTAGATCCTGAAATAATTACTTTGGTTGAATCTGATCCTTTTTATGGCCTTGAATCTGAAACTGTTGTGGCTCATCTTACCAAGTTAAATGATATAGCCACCCTGTTTACTAATGATGAGAAGTCTTGCTATTATTATATCCTTAAGATATTTCCGTTCTCATTAAAGGTTGATGCTATGACTTGGTTTAATTCTCTTGATCCTGGTTGTGTGCTTAGTCCCCAGGATATGATTTATTACTTCTCTACTAAATATTTCCCTGCTCATAAGAAACGAGATGCCTTGCGGGGAATATATAATTTTGTGCAAATCAAAGAAGAGAGTCTCCCACAAGCTTGGGGGAGGCTTCTTCGATTACTTAATGCTTTGCCTGATCATCCTCTGAAGAAAAATGAAATAATTGATATCTTTTATAATGGACTAACCGATGCTTCCAAGGACTACTTGGATAGTTGTGTTAGTTGTGTTTTCAGGGAAATAACAGTCGACCAAGCTGAGTTACTATTGAATAATATGTTGACTAATGAAAATAATTGGACTCTTCCTGAGCCAATTCCTGAGCCAATTGAGCCATCTCCTGAGCCTATTCCTAAACCAACTCCGAAGAAGAGGGGCATTCTATTTCTCAGTCCTGAAGATATGCAAGAGGCAAAGAAATCAATGAAAGAAAAAGGTATTAAAGCTGAAGATATTAAGAATTTACCTCCTATTGAAGAAATACATGGTCTTAATATACCGCCTATTGAAGAAACACATTGTCTTGATAACCCGACACAGGTAGTAAAGGTAAATTCTCTCTATAGATATGATAAAGTTGAAATTCCGTCTACTAAATTTCATAGCCCATGCTTAGATGAATTTGATGACTTTATGGCTAGACAAGAAAGTCTTAATGCTTATGTTGGTAGAGAATTAAAGAATAATGCTTTTGAGATAGGACGCTTGAGTGATTATATGGCTAGAGTTAAAGGTGGACTTAAACTCATTGGCAAATATGCTTCTATGGTTACCACTCAAGCTGAGCAAGTACTTAAAGCTCAAAGTGATTTGCTTGATGAATTAAATAATAAACATGACTTTGCTGTTAGAGTGGATACTAGAACGGCTAGCCTGACTCAGGAACCTTTGTATCCTGAAGGCCACCCTAAGAGAATCGAGCAAGATTCTCAGAGAAATAATTTAGAGGCACCTAGTTCTTCCAAAAAGAAGAAAAAGAAAAACGATAGGACTTTGCATGCTTCTAGTGAACCTGTTGTAGATACACCTGAGAATCCCAATGGTATTTCTATTTCTGATGCTGAAACACAATCAGGTGATGAACATGAACCTAGTGATAATGTTGATGATAATGTTCATGTTGATGCTCAACCTAGCAATAATAATGAAGTAGAGGTTGAACCTGCGGTTGATCTTGATAACCCACAATCAAAGAATCAACGTTATGATAAGAGAGGTTTTGTTGCTAGGAAGCACGGTAGAGAAAGAGAACCATGGGTTCAGAAACCCATGCCCTTCCTCCTAAACCATCCAAGACAAAGGATGATGAGGATTTTGAGCGCTTTGCTGAAATGATTAGACCTATCTTCTTACGTATGCGCTTAACTGATATGCTTAAATTAAATCCCTATGCTAAATATATGAAGGATATCATTACAAATAAAAGAAAGATACCGGAAGCTGAAATTTCCACCATTCTTGCTAACTACACTTTTAAAGGTGGAATACCAAAGGAACTTGGAGATCCCGGGGTACCAACTATACCATGCTCCATTAAAAGAAACTATGTTAAAACTACTTTATGTGATCTTGGAGCCGGTGTTAGTCTTATGCCTCTCTCTTTATATCGTAGACTTGAATTGAATAAGTGGACACCTACTATAATATCTTTGCAAATGGCCAATAAAACAACTGTTATACCTGTCGGTATTTGTGAGGATGTGCCTGTTGTGGTTGCAAATGTCACTATCTTAACGGAGTTTGTTATTCTTGATATTCCCGAGGACGATTGTATGTAGATTATCCTTGGTAGACCCTTTTTGAATACTGCAGGGGCTGTTATTGATTGCAACAAAGGCAATGTCACTTTTCATGTTAATGGTAATGAGCATATGGTACACTTTCCGAGGAAACAATCTCAAGTTCATAGCATCAATTCTATTGGAAAAGTTCCAACTATTATTGTTGGAGGTTTTGAATTCCCTCTTCCTACTGTCAAGAAAAAGTATGATATTGTTATTGTTGGGGATGTGTATATCCCCGTTGAGGTAACCTAGTGTTATTCAAAATTTCTCTGATTCCATGTAATTCGGAATGAGCTTGTTAACAAGACTTGATCAACCTTGTTAGTGGATTCATTTTGATGGAACTAGAAGGGACAACCTTCTGTACCCTCTTTTTACTTTCTGTTATTTAGAATAAATAAAGCAAAAGTAGTATTATCTATCTATTTTCTGAATTATCCGTGCAATAAAAAATATCCCGAAAATAAAAGTGCTCCAAATGCCCTGCAAATTTAGTATGATTTTTTATGGAATATTTGAGGATTTTAGGCACTGAAAACACTGCAGGGGGGCAAGCACCTGCCCATGAGGGTGGAGGGCATGCCCACACCCCTAGGTGCGCGTCCCTGTCTCATGGGCCCATGGTGACCTCCACTTATTCCTGCACCCACATACTCCATCTTCTTCCCAAAAAAATCCCCATCCAGCTCAAGCACGAGTTCTAGCTCATTTTGCTGCGATTTTCGATCTCCTTGCTCAAAGCTCCATTCACAAAACTGCTTTGGGAGATTGTTGCTTGGTATGTGACTCCTCCATTGGTCCAATTAGTTTTTGTTCTACTGCTTTATTCATTGCAAATTTTTGCAGCATAGGTGACCCTGTTCTTGAGCTTGCATGTCAAATTTATGAGGTCCCAAGTAATTCTAATGCATGATATAGGCTCTAGGCACTTGTAGGAGTAGTTGCTACCAATCTTGTTTAGTTCTATTCACTTTTATTTTGAAGTTACTAAAAATTTCAGAAATTTTTCAAAAAAAGAAATATGTCTAGGAGAATGTATCAAGGTGGTTCCTCAATAAAGAAAGGACCCAGGCATGCTATGCGTGAGCAAGACGATGAGCCACCAAGGGATGCTTGTGAGTGGCCATCAGACGAGTTTATGGTCAAAGCAGGCATTAAGGATCAATTTGACGCATATGTGCGTAATGCCGATCTTGAGGACTTCTTACAAGATAAGTGTACCCAGTACTATCAATTGACTGATTCATTTGTAAGAAGGTTTAAGTATAAATCTTCACGTAATTCTCAGAGTGTCCTATTTGATATTTATGATAAATCTTACACATGGACTTAGAAGATTTTACAACTGCTTGCAAACTCCCGCAATGGGGAAATGTTAATGACCCCCACAAATCTGAATATAAAGACTTTCTAGCTAGTATTACTATGGGAGAATCTAGGGATATAGCACAAGCTACCATAGTGTCACACCCAATATGCGATACTATCCTAAAGAGACTCGAAGGTCCCACCAAGGATAGAACCGCATATTGAAACACTTTTGCAAGGTGGATATCATTACATCAACATTACATAATAGATGGGGATACATACCAAAGGCATACAATGCCACACAAATACAACATCAACTTACATAAGAACATCATCCAACTACGGATGAAACACAAACAGAAACTCAAACGACATCCACCCTGCTAGCCCAGGCTGCCGACCTGGAACCTATCCCCTGATCGAAGAAGAAGCAGAAGAAGAACTCCAAACAAGCAAACATCGCTCTCGCGTCAAGATCATCGTATAACCTGTACCTGCAACTGTTGTTGTAGTAATTTGTGAGCCACGAGGACTCAGCAATCCTATTACCATGGGTATCAAGACTAGCAAAGCTTAAAGGGAAAGGAAGGGGTAAAGTGGTGAGGTTGCAGCAGCAGCTAAGCAAGTATGGTGGCTAACATACGCAAATAAGAGAGAGAAGAGAGCAAATGGAACGGTCGTGAAGCTAGCAATGATCAAGAGGTGATTCTGAACTCCTACTTACATCAAACAGAACCCCAAAACCGTGTTCACTTCCCGGACTCCACCGAAAAGAGACCATCACGGCTGCACACGCGGTTGATGCGTTTTAAATCGGATCTGGTGTCAAGTTATCTACAACCGGACATTAACAAATTCCCATCTGCCACATAACCGCGGGCACACCTCTCGAAAGTTTATACCCTACAGGGGTGTCCCAACTTAGCCCATCACAAGCTCTCATGGTCAACGACGGATATACCTTCTCCCAGGAAGACCCGGTCAGTCTCGGAATCCCGATTTACAAGACATTTCGACAATGGTAAAACAAAACCAGCAAAGCCGCCTGAATGTACCGACAAATCCTGATAGGAGCTGCACATATCTCATTCTCAGGGCACACCGGATTGCCCAAACTTTCGGTAGGCCAGCCCAGAGTTGCCCCGGGTGACCACCGGCGGCTGACAGGTTGGACCAACACTCACGACGAGCACTAGCCTGGGGGGTAAAAATAAAATGACCCTCTAGAGCGCGACTCCCAAGGGAAAAAGGACTAGGTGAGGCAAATGTAAAACCAAGGTTGGGCCTTGCTGGAGGAGTTTTATTCAAAGCGAACTGTCAAGGGGGTCCCATAAATCACCCAACCGCATAAGGGACGCAAAATCCGGGAACATAACACCGGTATGACGGAAACTAGGGCGGCAAGAGTGGAACAAAACACCAGGCATAAGGCCGAGTCTTCCACCCTTTACTAAGTATATAGATGCATTAATTAAATAAAAGATATTGTGATATCCCAAACATAATCCTGTCCACCATGGAGCAATCTTCAACTTCACCTGCAACTAACAATGCTATAAGAGGGGCTGAGCAAAGCGGTAACATAGCCAAACAATGGTTTGCTAGGAAGGGTGAAAAGGTTAGAGGTTGACATGGAAAATTGGGAAGCTTGAAGAACAAGTGATAGGTAGCGCAGCAAAGCAATAGAACGAAGCAACTAGCATAGCAATGATAGTAGTGAGATCCAAGGTGACGGTCATCTTGCCTGAAATCCCGCAAGGAAGAAGAACGAGTCCATGAAGAAGATAAAGCCACGAAGACGAACCAAGCGCAGACGAACGAATCCTCACGATCGCAACGAAACGGGAACTATCGGGAAGAAGCACACAACATGGTAAACACACCACACATATACATGACATGATGCTCAACCAAGTATGATGCAAGGCAAGACTACATGAAACTACTCATGGCAAGAGATGATGCATACAAGAACAACACATCAAAGCAAGGTTAAATGAGGCTGGAAACAGCATATAACAAATCCGGTAAGTCCTCATATGCAAATTTAGAAATTGGTCCAGAACTGAATAAACCTTATGTTCAAGTTTTAAACAGCAAGTTAAGATGCACCAAGATGATCTACACGAGATTCTAGTCAAGTTACATATAAAGTTCATTTAATTCGGAGCTACAACCTAGAAGATATGAGCAAAACAAGTTAAACATGGCATTGATGCAAAATGCATACAAACATCAAGAAAACACTCTCAAAACATGGATGCAACATGATAATATGAAACTTCATGCAAAATCAAGCAAGCTTCATATAGAGCACACTCAAAACGGAGCAACGGTTCAACACATACACTATACAAGTTTAAAGGACAAGCTGTCCAAAACAGCAACTAGGCATCTTGCAAGCATCAATTCAATATGCTACAGCAACTCAATGGGAAAACAAAAGGCATGGACATGAAGTACAGGTAAAGCATGACAAAACATGAACACTGAGCTATCTCCAGAAAACACTAGAACATGCTCAAAAGGACATGGCAAGATTGCAAATAATAATAGTTTCAGACTTGACAGAAATAACATCAGGTTGTAATGTTTAGAGCTATCAAACAACATGTTACAGGAACTTAACATGGCAAACAAAGGCATGGAATGCTAATACTTAAGATAAAGAACAAAACTCCCTTACTGAACTTATTCCAAAGATCAACAGAAAAGATGGTAGCATCCATGCAAACATGGCAAATGATATGATAGTTTCAGACATGGCAGGAACAACAATAAGTAAGCATGTTGGTGAGCTTGTATCACTCACCAGAGAGCAATACATGGCATGGCAAGGTGACCGATAGTAAGATGTCATATTTATGAAGCTAAACATAGCAAGATCAAGTTCATAGCATGCTTGGATCACTAACAACAATCATGGCAACCTTGAACTTAATGTTAACAGTCTGACAACAACATTATTTAGCAAGTTTGGATCAAGATAACCACAAGTTACAGCAGGCTATAAATGCAACCAGGGGCATTAATGGATAGAGAATGACATTTATAACAAAACATCCTTAGTGAACATCTCCAGATTATGCATAGAATGACTTGTAGGAGCAGGTTTACATAGCATAAGGATATAGCAAATTCAGCCTAGCAAAATAGCAACAGCAAGTACCCTACTTCACGAGCTCGATACACTCACTACAAGACTCACAAAAATACATGGATTTCACCACTATAAATATGGCATGATGTAGCTCAAAACACATGTAGACATCTAACTCAAAAGATGCACACACAAAATGCTATGAAAAAGACAAAACAGCAAGTACTGATAACAAACAACAGTTAACATCATATAGCACTCTTGCAACAATGATTTGGGCATCCAGATGGACTCAAACAAGCATGGCACAATGGAATGAAATGAAGAGCATCTCACAATGAACATTTTGATATATCATGCACATGAAACGGAGCAGTATGCAGAGAGTTATGGCAGGTCAAACATAGCATCGGAAAGTTGAAAATCTCAGGGACCTTGCAGATTTTGGAAGTCAACCTCGGGTTGCACGGAAAACGATGCGGCGGCGGATCTCGCTGGATCTGCGGCTCCGGCGGCCGGAGTTGAGGAAGATGGCGACCGGAGCACGGTAGAGCTCTCCGATGAGGGGGGGCGCCAGATCCGGGCGTGGGATGGCGGTGGAGGGCGGAGACGGAGGTCGCCGGAGGAAGGACGCCGGTGAGGTGGCCTCGGGAGGTGTGGATCTCGCCAGGGCGGGCAGATCCGGCCGTCTCCGGCGATGGTTGGCGGCGGGGCAGCACTAGGGTGGCGGCGCAGGCGCGCGGGGGCGGAGGCCGGCGAGCAGGGCGGCGGGGTCGGGCGAGGCGCGGGGCTCGCGGTGGCAGGGCCACGCCGGCGAGGAGGCGGCGGGGTT
>NC_041385.1:369244488-369264832 GCF_002162155.2 Triticum dicoccoides
CGGCGGTGGAGGAGGGGCGGCGGCGAACTTCCGGCGGGCGGCGCGTGGGAGGCGCGACCCAGGGCACGAAGGGCGCGGATGGCGGCTCGGGCCGCGGGCCGGGGAGGGCCCGCCCTGGGCCTCGGCGGGCAAGCGGGGAGGCGGCGATATGGGCGCGGGCGCCGGGTGATGTGGCGCCCCGCGGTTGGCTCGGGCGGTGGTGAAGGCAACATGGTGCTCCACGATTGGCTGGGGCGACGTGGCCGGCAGACATGTCCGGCGCGGGAGGATTTGTTCGGCGGCGCAAGGAGGGAGACGCTAGGGTTCATCCGCGAAATTTCAGGGAGGGGCACATATTTATAGGTAGGAGGAGCTAGGAGAGTCCAAATGAGGAGCGGTTTTCGGCCACGCGATCGTGATCGAACGACTGAGAGCATGGAGGGGGTTTGGATGGGTTATTGGGCCACATTGAAGGGGTGTTGGGCTGCAACACAAAAGAGGCCTTTGCGGTTCAACGGTTAACCGTTGGAGTATCAAACGACCTCTAAATGGCACGAAACTTGACAGGCGGTCTACCCGTGGTGTAACAAGGCCGCTTGGCAAACCTCGGTCCATTCCGAGAATGTTTAACACCCGCTCACGAAAAGAGACAAGAAGGGGATGCCGGATGACATAGGAGTGCCGGATTGCAAAACGGACAACGGGGAAAATGCTCGGATGCATGAGAGGAACACGTATGCAAAATGAGATGCACATGATGACATGATAAAATGCAACACGCAAGCAAATGACATGGAAATTATGGCGAATAACTGGAATACACCTGGCGCATCGAATCCGGGTCGTTACACATAGGGAGCATTCATTTTCCTGCAATACATTATTTTGCTCTCTTAATTGGTAGATGCATTAACGGTAAATATGAAGCATGTCACATGTGTGTCCCTGATCTTTGTGTCATCAAGAGTGTTGTGCTAGGTAATAAAGATTACAACTTGGGGGCAATAGTTGCACGTAGGTTGCATAATAATGGTATGTCTGGAGATTTATTTGGAGGGATTTATGCTACCTGTGTTGCTAATTATCTTGGTATAGCCCCACAAGAGGGGGATATGGAGTTGATTCCTGCTTATTTAGATTATGACGCGATGGTCAAACATCATTTCCTTTTGAGGAATGAACAATTCCTCCAGTATCGACTAATCTTTGACAGACGTAGCTCTGTCCATGTTACTCTCCCTGCTCCTTTCCTTTTTGATTACCAGGCAAAACGAAGATACGTTATTACGAGGGAGGAGGCAGATGAACACGAAGGGAGAGCGGAGGTGGCTCGCCAACATGCCGCAGCTCAGGATGCATTCGCTGCTGCATCTCAGTATGACCCTAGTTATAACTACGGATATCAGCCAGGCTATCCTTGGCAACAGACCAACTTAGGCCAAAAGCCTAAGCTAGGGTGAGTACGTACTTCTCACCGACTTTACATTCATGTTCACACACTATTCTAGTTGTCGGTGCTTATACTCTTTCATTGTATTATCCATTCTAGTTTAATTTTCTTTTTCTAGCTTTCTTCTTGTGTGTTTGATAAACCTTAAGAAAAAACCCCAAAAAATTAGTTAGTTTAATTTCCATGCTTCTAGTAGAAATTAAAATGAAAACCCAAAAAGATTTCTCGTTCTTCTTCTTGCTTGTTGGGAGCTTTCCCGTGTAAATAGTTTTATTTCTTTTCTTTCCTTTGGGGGTCGAGAGTAGAAGACCATATTGAAAATGTTTAGTGGCTCTCATATGCATGATTGTTTATTTAACTTAGAGCCCATATTAATTTGTCTTCTCTCTTGAGTTGAATGCTTGCAGATTCCAGCTTAGTCCAATGCACGTGCACTATTATTATTCACACCGTTCGGTCGTGCAAGTGAAAGGCAATAATGATGATATATGATGGACTGATTGAGATGAGAAAAGCTGGTATGAACTCGACCTCTCTTGTTTTTGGAAATATGATGAGTTCATTGTTCCTGATTCATCCTATTATGAAGTAAACATATTTGCAATGACATTTAGAGATTATAGTTGCTTGTGCCATGCTTAATTAGCTATGAGCTATAATGGTTTGCCTTGCGTGCCAACATGCTATTAAAATGATTATGATGTGGTTTGATGGGATGGTATCCTCCTTTGAATGAATCGAGTGACTCGACTTGGCACATGTTCACGCATGTAGTTGAAACAAATCAACATAGCCTTCACGATATTTATGTTCATGGTGGATTATATCCTACTCATGCTTTTACTCGGTGTAAATTAATTTTAATGCATGTTCATGACTGTTGTCGCTCTCTCAGTTGGTCGCTTCCCAGTCTTTTGCTAGCCTTCACCTATACTAAGCGGGAATACGGCTTGTGCATCCAAACTCCATGAACCCCAAAGTTGTTCCATATGAGTCCACCATACCTTCCTATATGCAGTATCTACCTGCCATTCCAAGTAAATTTGTATGTCCCAAACTCCAAACCTTCAAATGAAATTCTGTTTTGTATGCTCGAGCAGCTTATGTTTCAACTAGGGTTGTCTGTATCTTCCATGATAGGTGGGTTATTCTCAAGAGGAGTGGACTCCACTCCTCATTCACGAGAAAATGGTCGGTAACCGGGATGCCCAGTCCCGTGATCCAAAACATCAAAGCAGATCAAAATAATTAAACAAAACTCCCCCAGGGCTATTGTTAGTTGGAGGCACTCGTTGTTTCGAGCAAGCCATGGATTGATGCTTCTTGGTGATGGGGGAGTATAAACTTTTACCATTCTGTTTGGGAACCACCTATAATGTATGAAGCATGGAAGATATCGCCATGTCATAGTTGTTGCGTTGACAGTGAAAGTATGCCGCTCAAAATGTTATTCCTCTCTATTTTAAAATTGATCTCTGGCACCTCTACAAATCCCTGCTTCCCTCTACGAAGGGCCTATCTATTTACTTTTATGTTGAGTCATCACCTTCTTATTAAAAAGCACCCGCTGGAGAGCACAGTGTCATTTGCATTCATTATTATTGGTTTATATTGGGTATGAGTTGACTGGATCTCTTTTACCATGAATTACAATGTTTAGTCAGTCCTTGATCTTTAAAGGTGCTTTGCATTTATGTTTTGCGGTCTCAAAAAGGGCTAGCGAGATACCATCTTGTTATATCATATTATGATTGTTTTGAGAAAGTATTGTCATCCGAGTTTTATTATTATCGCTCACTAGCTGATTATGCCATTGATATGAGTAAATGAGAGACCTAAGTGTTATTGTGAGTATGGTTAGTTCATAATCTTTGGTGATAACTTGAATGTTGGCTTTACATATTTACAACAACAAGAGCAAATAGAGTTTGTAAAAGTTTTTCTTTATCACTTTCAGTTTATCAACTGAATTGCTTGAGGACAAGCAAAGGTTTAAGCTTGGGGGATTTGATACGTCTCCAACGTATCTACTTTTCCAAACACTTTTGCCCTTGTTTTGGACTCTAACTTGCATGATTTGAATGAAACTAACCCGGACTGATGCTGTTTTCAGCAGAACTGCCATGGTGTTGTTTATTGTGCAGAAAATAAAAGTTCTCCGAATGACCTGAAAATCCACGGAGATAACTTTTGGAAAATATAAAAAATACTGGCGAAAGAATCAAGGCCAGGGGGCCCACACCCTGTCCACGAGGGTGGGGGGCGCGCCCTCCCCCCTGGGCGCGCCCCCTGTCTCGTGGGCCCCCTGATGCTCCACCGACCTTAACTCCAATGCCATATATTCCGTTTCACGGAGAAAAAAATCAGAGAGAAAGTTTCATCGCGTTTTACGATACAGAGCCGCCGCCAAGCCCTAATCTCTCTCCGGAGGGCTGATTTGGAGTCCGTTCGGGGCTCCGGAGAGGGGGATTCGTCGCCGTCTTCATCATCAACCATCCTCCATCACCAATTTCATGATGCTCACCGCCGTGGGTGAGTAATTCCATCGTAGGATTCCTGGACGGTGATGGGTTGGATGAGATTTACCATGTAATCAAGTTAGTTTTGTTAGGGTTTGATCCCTAGTATCCACTATGTTCTGAGATTGATGTTGCTATGACTTTGCTATGCTTAATGCTTGTCACTAGGGCCCGAGTGCCATGATTTCAGATATGAACCTATTATGTTTTCATGAATATATGTGAGTTCTCGATCCTATCTTGCAAGTCTATAGTCACCTATTATGTGTTATGATCCGACAACCCCGAAGTGACAATAATCGGGATACTTCTGGTGATGACAATAGTTTGAGGAGTTCATGTATTCACTATGTTCTAATGCTTTGTTTCGGTTCTCTATTAAAAGGAGGCCGTAATATCCCTTAGTTTCCACTAGGACCCCGCTGCCACGGGAGGGTAGGACAAAAGATGTCATGCAAGTTTTTTTCCATAAGCACGTATGACTATATTCGGAATACATGCCTACATTACATTGATGAACTGGAGCTAGTTCTGTGTCACCCTATGTTATAGCTATTACATGAGGAATCGCATCCGACATAATTATCCATCACTGATCCAATGCCTATGAGCTTTTCACACATTGTGCTTCGCTTATTTACTTTTTGTTGCTACAGTTACAACTACTACAAAACTATTATCTTTACTTTTGCCGCTGTTACCATTACCATCATACTACTTTGCTACTAAATACTTTGCTGCGGATACTAAGTTATCCAGGTGTGGTTTAATTGACAACTCAACTGCTAATACTTAAGAATATTCTTTGGCTCCCCTTGTGTCGAATCAATAAATTTGGGTTGAATACTCTACCCTCGAAAGCTGTTGCGATCCCCTACACTTGTGAGTTATCAAGCCTTGGCGGGGTGGTTTGCCTTTGTTTTTCCCGGCAGGCCTGCAGGGACGGTCTTGATGCTTACTCTTGGGGCCAACTCAACCTCGTCAGGCACGCCTGCCCGGCACGGGAGGTTTTCTCTAAGTAGTGTCTTGCTTAGTTTGGCTTGACTTGTTCCTCTTGATCTGCACTCTCATTTCTCGAAGAGCTAATCTCTAGTGCTTGGCCTTGTTTGGCTCTTTTAGGCCTGTGCATGGTATCGACAACAGACCCGGGGTTTGGTGCACTGACAACGGTCATCCCGGCCTTATCATTGCGCTTCTTGTTGCCCTTCTTGTTTTTCTTCTTCTGGTTGGTAGTGTCGTCGTCATCATCTCAGTCAACATCGACGCCATCATCTTCACTGGGGAGCCGCCTCCCCTCCTCTACGCGGGCACACTTATCCACTAGAGTGTGCAGCTCATTCATAGTCTTGGGTAGCCGCACATTCATTTTGGAACGTATCGTGCGGTTGCGTACATTGTACTGGAATACAGCTATCACAACTGCCGGGTGAATGTCTGGAATGTTCCTGTGCACTCGACTGAACCTCTGCATGTACTTCCGTAAACTTTCTCCTTCCTTTTGCAGGAGGAGCTGCAAGTCGCTGGGCCAGCCAGGTTCTTGATGGCCACCCGTGAAGGCGCCAACAAACTCATCGAACAGGTCAGCCCAGGTCGAGATGGAGTTCTCTGGCAGGTGCATCAGCCAAGACCTCACATTTAGCTTGAGTGCCAGAGGGAAGTAGTTTGCGAACACCTTCTCATCTCTTTTCCTGGCAGCTTGAACAACGATAGCATAGATGCTCAAAAACTCTGCTGGGTTCAATCTTCCATCATACTTCTCTCGTATTTCTGGCTTGAACGTATGAGTAGATGGCCAGCGGACTTGTCGCAGCTCGCGATTGAAGGCGGGGCACCCACCCTCGAAAGGCAAGTACTGAAAGGATCGAGAAGAGGTGTCTAGAGGGGGGTGATTAGACATTCAAGAAGAAAAAGTAGCAGTTTTTAAATTCTTCAAGTTGAGGTGGTAGATTAGCACAATTTTTAAGCATTTCCAACACATTTCAAGCAAGCAAGGCAATATTATAAGCAACAAAAATAGTAAACCATGCTAGTTGCAAGAAAGTAAAGGGATGAGAATGGAGTGTGAAAACTGTCGGATATAGGGTTCCTTCAAAATCCTTGAGGTTCGAACACTGGGGTGCGCACGAAGATTTTCCCCTACTGAATCTCGCTCTCAGCCTCGCCGCGATCTCTAAGCTAGCTCGATGAACTCAGAACACAAGAGACACAAGATTTATATAGGTTCGGGCCATAGTTGTGGTGTAATACCCTACTCTCGTGTGTGGTGGTGGTGGATTGCCTCTTGGGATGATGATGAACAGTACAAGGGAAGAACAGCCTCCTGAGGAGAGGTGTTCTTGTGCTTGGCGAACTTGTGCCGATGAGGATGATCTGAATGATCTGTCCCTTTATACTATGGTGGCTACTCCTATTTATAGAGGCCTTGGTCCTCTCCCCAAATATTGAGCGGGAAGGGATCCAACAACGGCCAATTCGAAAGGGGACAACTAGTACAAGCTATCCAGAATAAAGGTGGGCTTCGCCTGTCAAAGGCGCTGCTGGTGACGCCGTCTTGGGCTCCATGATGACCTCCGTCCTACCATCCTACTGGCCTTAGTCTTGTTGCACCGATATGGAAACCTTTGCCTGATGCCTCGGTACTCCGCACCTGCGATTGCCCCCTTAGCACCAAAGGGGAAACGAGGACACTGCGCGCGCTGGCGCCAGCCTGGCCTTGGTCGTCATGGCTTGCATCACCGGAACCTCGCGAGGTACCCCTTGCCTTGATCTCTCCACCTTCTCGCGAGCCTGCCTGGCAAGGACGCTCCTGAGGAGGCCTTGCGTCGTCCGCCCCGCGAGGCTTGGCCCCTCGCGAGGGTCTTGAGTGTTGGTTGACGAAGACGGGCCGTACTGGGCCACTGGTGGAGCCACACCATGGGCCGCAGGCATGCAAGTCTGGGGACCCCCGTTCCCAGAACGCTGACAGTAGCCCCCGGGCCCAAGCCACGCTCGGACTTGGCTAAACGGCGAAGCCAAAGGGCAAGTGCGGAGCGCCGCGGGCCCCAACAGCCTGCAGCCTTGGTGGACGCATGGCGATTGATTGGATGTGGGCGTCTCCGCTTTCCCATGCTGCCTCGACAAGTGCCCGTCTGACAAAAGGCTGGTGCAGGCAAGTCTTGCCTTCACTGCTTTGCTTCGTCTTGCTCCACATCCCCTTCCTCGCTCGTCGCTTCCGAATTCTCCAGATCCTCTCCACTCCTTCCCCTTGAGCGACCAATGGTGCCCTAGAAGGCCAAGGTTGATGCGCCGCCAGCCTGGTACGAGCCGGCCCTGGACGCGCCCACCGTCTCGGAGAAGAATCTCGCCGCCACGCACCTGCTGACGGCGGGAGAGAGCAATGAGAAGGGGGAGACCGAACTCCGGGCCGGCTCCACCGTGTCGGAGGCTCGGGGGAGCAATTTCTACCCCTTCTTCACAAACATCATCGTCGCAGACCTGCTTCCTCCCTTCTCTGACTTCTTCTACGCCGTCCTCCGCCATTACAGGTTGCAGGCCCTTCATCTCCATCCCAACTCCATTCTTCTCTTGTTGATCTTCGCCTACTACTACGACGCACATGTTGGGGTGATGCCGTCTGTGGCTCTGCTGCGCCACTTCTTCCTCCTCCGAACCAACGGCGACCACACCTCGACGTGCGCCAATTTCATCATGTATGGCAGGGCCAACGTGATTTCTAAGGCCGGGAAGAGGGTCGACCGCTTCCGAAGAAAGTGGGTCATGATGGATGCCAAGTGTGTTCACCCTCGGTTGGTGCTGCCAATGGAGATGCCCCAGTCTGACGATGAGTGGTCTCGCATGAAGCTCGCTGACGATCGAGCGGCGTTAGTGCTGGAGAAGATGAACGCCAACCTGAAGCCGGGCAATGCGAAGGCGGCGAAGCTGACGGGGGCCGCGCTCCTGAGGGAGCTCTTGATACAGTGGGTGGCTCCGCTTCAGGCGTACTCGCGCCCCTTATGGATGCTTGTGGGTACGGACGACAAGCTTTTCCTGAGTCGGGTGGCTCTGACTGATGGGGAGCTAGCCGGAGCTCTCCGTCTCTTAGTCGGGGACGACCAGGAGTATCCGCCGAATACCCCTGTCCCCTTGTTCCTCCGTGAGGACAAGGCACAGGTGGTGGCTGCTATGCCCACCTTTGATGGGCGCGGCCTGGTGCTGCCGGCGCCGCTCGTGATCCGGGGGGCGCCGACGCCGGTGGACGTGTCTTCGGGTTACTCCCGCAGAGGAGGAGGAGGGGAGGAAGACGAGGAGCACACCTCGGAGGCAACCCCCGAGGGGACTGGGGAGACCTCCCCCCGCGGAGGGCTGACATCCTCTACACCTTGCCAGATAATGACGAGGCCAATGCTACCCAAGAGGAGGAGGATTCGCCCGCGATCCCGAAGAAGGGCAGGTCGGCGCTGACCTCCTGAGAGGCTGCTTCTGCCGGGACGCTGCCTGGAGCCGCTTCCATCCCTTCTGCTACGCCTTCCCCTACTCCTGGGGCCCTTGCGGTTGCGCCCCAAGCCACGAGGCTCTCGGGCTTCAAGCTCAGCAAGAGGAAGGTGAACTACTCCATGGTAGACCACTAAGTGTCCGTGCTCCATCTTGTTCTTGCTTATGTTGTGGGTCCTTGATGTTTTCCATCGATTGGCTAGGCTACAGCCTGCGGCGAAGAAGAGGAAGGAGGACGCGGTGACACCGTCCGGGGCTGATCCATCCATCACGGCCGCAGCTTCTTCCACGGGGAGGGGAGGCGATTGCGCTCGCACCTCCCCTGCCCAGTCATTCTCGCGAGGCCTGGAGGAGCGCCTTGGTGGGGAGCCAACCCCCATGGCCCCGGTGGCTCTGGAGGCGCTGATGCCTGACGCTGCTGCTGAGGTACCCAAGGCTCGGGAGCCCCCAGTTTCCCAAGCCATGGCTACGCTATCGCCTCCTCCTTCTGCTGTGCTGCTGGTTCCAGGTCCTTCTGCCTCCTCCAATGTCTTGGAACCTGCCCTTTCCAAGATGGCTCAGCTGCAAGAAGACCTCCAGGGCACCGACTCCCATCTGGTAGCCGGGTGTCTGGAGTAGATTTCCGGCTGGCTTCACTCCGACGCCGCTGTCCAAGCGGCGCAAAGACGGGATGCGACGGCCTCTAAGGAGGAGAAGCAGACCGCCACCCAAGCTGCAGCCGCTCGCGAGGCGGCACTAAAGGATGCCGTGGCCACCTAGGACCGCTGCAAGGCATTGGAGGCTGAGCTGAAGGATCTACGTGACAAGCACACCGAAGAAGCTCGCGTCCGCCAGGAGGAGGAGGAGAGGATGAAGGCTCGGGAGGACATCGTAAGGGATTGCGACGCCGAGCTAGCGCGGTTGGCGGAGGCACTGAGCGCGGTCGGCTGGAAGCGCTGGAGCAGAAGGTGAGGGCGGAGAAAGCCGAGCTTGACGCCAAGGCGAAGGTCCTGGCCGAGGACCGCGCAACCTTCGCACTCCTCGTGGAGAGGTCTCGCGTGGCGCTGAAGGCACTCTATGAGAAGGGCTTGGAGAAACCGCTAGCTACCAATGAGGACGGCCCCGCCCAGCTACTTCATTACTTGGTCGAGGCGCTTGAGGAAGTCGTTAGCGGCGTCGGCCCTATGGTAGAGGTAGAAGCTCGCGTCCTTTATTCTGTGGTACTGACGTGTGTCTTCATCCACCTCCACCTCTGTCACCCTGACGCCAACCTTGACGAGCTACTGGAGCCTGTGGACAGCGAGCGCTACACCGCTGCTGCTGAAGCCGTGAAGGGCCAGGTGGAGGCCTTGCTGGGGAAGTCCCGTGCCTTCGCTCCTGCGCCCATGGTAGGTAGTGCTGCTGATCCTGCGGCCTCGGGCGGTGGTACATGTGAAGGCAATACCACCACGGGAGTGGAGTCCCTGGCGAGCGACTGCGGCGTCCAAGGGTGATTTACTTGCGGCTTCTTTCCTGCTTAATTCCTGCAATGTGCACCATGCCTCGTGGAGGCGTTGAAACTTGCGTCTAGTATTGTGAAGACAATTATGGTGTGTAATATTTGCTTCGAGACTTTGTAGTTTTCTTCCTATTTGCTTTACGTTCTACGTCGGCAAAGCCCGACCCCGCGCATACCTCAGCCGCCGTTGGCCCCGACCGGATCACCAGGACGGGACCAAGGAGTGAGGGGCTACGTGACCAGTTAGGCTCCTGAGTCGCGATGCTCAGGAGTCCCCCCTTGACGCGCAAACAACATATAGGAAGCAAACGTACGGGTAGATCTATCATTCTACGTCGGCAGAGCCCGACCCTGCGCATACCTCAACCGCCGTTAGCCCCGACCGGATCACCAGGATGGGACCAAGGAGTGAGGGGCTACGTGACCAGTTAGGCTCCTGAGTCGCGATGCTCAGGAGTCCCCCTTGACGTTCAAATGACATTCATACCTTGGCTCCGCTTGGGGAGGGTCGCGCGACGACCAGGTCCAGAGGACCTGGCTGGGTGGCGTACGCTCGGGTGTGACCCGGGCGCAGCCCCCGTGCCCAGCCCCCTCGCGCGACGCTCCCGAGGGGAGGTGTTGTGATGAGGCCAGACACTGAGCCCTCGGCTCCCTGAGGTTGATTCAGCCGTGGGGCCACCCTCAGTTGTTTATCACCAGCGCGGAGCATAGCGCTTCCGTATGTGTACGGGCATAGCCGCTCCTCGGCAGTGTCGTCAGCCAGCACGGAGCATGGTGCTTCCACTGGTGCATGGGAGGGGGGCTCCCTCTGGGGAGAGCCCCTGGGGCGTGTACAACCCCACCCTGACACGTGGCTTGCATGGCAGGGCTAGACGAGGTGTATCTAGGCACTCCTGAGCCAGTGCGGGACTCACAAGGCCCTACCTCAAGGCGGGTTGCGCCTAGTCTTGGGTCTTTGACACGTGTGTGTTCCTGCGAAATGGTTACATATGAATGCTCTACGTCCTCAGGTCCCGGGCCTCGAGCGAGCTCAGCCACCGCTGGTATGCCAGGTCATGATGCTGTATTCAAGGCCAGGGGTGAGGGATGGAGAGCTAGTAAGAGCTCCTGAGTCGCGATGCTCAGGAGCCCCCCTTTTAACGCGCAAGCAAATTGCATGAGAGAGGGAGAGACCTGCGGTAGGTGTCGCTCGAGTAGATTAGGCATGAAAGGCAAATCAGCTTAGGTAAATGCAGAATGGATACATGCCACTGGGTCAAACCCAAGTGGCTTGGGGATGATGCAGCCCGAAGGGCGCCCTCAGCAAGGTAAGCTAAAGACATAAAAAGAGATACATGCCGCGGGGACGGACCCTCGCGGCCTAGGAATGATACAGCCCTGAGGGCGCTCCCAGCTGAAATGAACTTGGAAGATGTCGCCTAGTTCCGTTGTAGAAGGGGTGTTGAGGCAACTGAAGATGCGTGGTGAAGGGGCCGACCCTCATGACCCACCGGGGCCCTAAGCCTCAGGAGGCTCTGGGGGTCAGGTGTTTCCTTGAAGACCGTCTCCATCTCCGCTAGGACCGCGTGATGCCTGGACTCCTGAGCCGCGAGAATGCTCTGCAGGTGACGCTGATAGGTGGCAGCCGCATTCGGCAGGCCGAAAGGCATGCGAACATAGTTGTGCGGCGGACCCTCGCAGTGTTCCACGCGTGAAGGCCAAAAGCGCTCCTGAGATGTGTGATACGTCTCCAACGTATCTATAATTTTTGATTACTCCATGCTACTTTATCTACTGTTTTGGACTATATTGGGCTTTATTTTCCACTTTTATATTATTTTTGGGACTAACCTATTAACCGGAGGCCCAGCCCAGAATTGCTATTTTTTGCCTATTTCAGTGTTTCGAAGAAACGGAATATCAAACAGAGTTCAAACGGAATGAAACCTTCGGGAACGTGATTTTCTCACCGAACGAGATCCAGGAGACTTGGCCCTGCTCCAGGGAACAAAAGAGGCGGTCACGAGGGTGGGCCCTCCCTAGGGCGCGCCCCCTGCCTCGTGGCCCCCCTGTTGCTCCACCGATGTACTCCTTCCTCCTATATATACCTACGTACCCCCAAACGATCAGAACAGGAGCCAAAAACCTAATTCCACTGCCGCAACCTTCTGTATCCACGAGATCCCATCTTGGGGCCTGTTTCGGAGCTCCGCCGGAGGGGGCATTCACCATGGAGGGCTTCTACATCAACACCATAGCCCCTCCGATGAAGTGTGAGTAGTTTACTTCAGACCTTCGGGTCCATAGCTAGTAGCTAGATGGCTTCTTCTCTTTTTTTGGATCTCAATACAATGTTCTCCCCATCTCACGTGGAGATATATTCGATGTAATCTTCTTTTTGCGGTGTGTTTGTTGAGACCGATGAATTGTGGGTTTATGATCCAGCTTATCTATGAATAATATTTGAATCTCCTCTGAATTCTTTTATGTATGATTGAGTTATCTTTGCAAGTCTCTTCGAATTATCCGTTTGGTTTGGCCAACTAGATTGGTAGTTCTTGCAATGGGAGAAGGGCTTAGCTTTGGGTTCAATCTTGCGGTGTCCTTTCCCAGTGACAGAAGGGGCAGCAAGGCACGTATTGTATTGTTGCCATTGAGGATAACAAGATGGTTTTTTTTATCATATTGCATGAATTTATCCCTCTACATCATGTCATCTTGCTTAAGGCGTTACTCTGTTTTTAACTTAATACTCTAGATGCATGCTGGATAGCGGTCGATGAGTGGAGTAAAAGTAGTAGATGCAGAATCGTTTCGGTCAACTTGTCTTGGACGTGATGCCTATATACATGATCATACCTAGATATACTAATAACTATGCTCAATTCTATCAAATGCTCAACAGTAATTTGTTCACCCACCGTAGAATATCTATGCTCTTGAGAGAAGCCACTAGTGAAACCTATGGCCCCCGGGTCTATTCTCATCATATCAATCTCCATTACTTTATTACTTGCTTTGTTTTTACTTTGCCTTTACTTTTCACTTTGCATCTATATACCAAAAATACCAAAAATATTATTTATCATCTCTATCAGATCTCACTCTCGTAAGTGACCGTGAAGGGATTGACAACCCCTAATCGCGTTGGTTGCGAGGAGCTATCGTTTTGTGTAGGTACGAGGGACTTGTGTGTGGCCTCCTACTGGATTGATAGCTTGGTTCTCAAAAACTGAGGGAAATACTTACGCTACTTTGCTGCATCATCCTCTCCTCCTCGGGGAAATCCAACGCAGTGCTCAAGAGGTAGCAATGTGGCTCGGCTGAGCCCTGGGATGTTGATGCAGATGCACAGCCCACCATCCTCACCTGGATGGGGAGCCGCACCGGGCAAGCGGCGGTTGCCGGGCATGGCCATCGCTTCTTGAAGCTCCTGAATGGTCTTGGCAATGAACTTCTGGACGTTGGGCTTCCCATGCCCTGTGCTTTCCTGAGGGAAACGTGTCGCGAAGCATGCCTCCAAGTGGTACCCGAGCACCTCCCTCGTGATGTTGGCAAGGTTTGAGTCCCTCCAGAACAGAGCCCCCAAGCCCTGCCTGAGGAGGGCGCCGGGCATGCCTTCCTATGCAATGGAAGGAGGAGCCCCAAGCGCGGGTGCTGATCCTGACGCAGCACCACCTGAGGTGCCGACCTCCTGAGGCCCTGTGCGGAGCGGTTGCTTCTTCTTCTTGGGGAAGGCCTCCGGAGGGTTCTCGCCACTGCTGTACGGATCCTCAATTGCGGCAGCTTGGAAGGCGCGCTCAAGGGAGCACATCGCATCTCTCTCTTCGCAGGGGACCGTGATGATTCCACCGCTGCCTGGCATCTTGAGGACGTTGTAGCCATGGTGGGTCTCTGCCATGAACTTGGCTAGGGCCGGATACCCGAGGATGGCATTGTACGGTAGGTGGATGTGGGCGACATCAAAGTCGATGAGCTCGGTGCGGTAGTTGTCGTGCTTTCCGAAGGTGACAGGGAGGCGGACCTACCCTATCAGGGTGGTGGAACCGTCGGTAACTCCTGAGAAGGGCTTGGTAGGCCGAAGTTGATCATATGGCACTTGAAGGTTGTCGAACATCTCAAGAACATGACGTTAAGCCCTACGCCGCCATCGATGAGGGTCCTGGTGACTTGCACATTGCTGATGACTGGTGAGCAGAGCATCGGCAGAACGCCAGCAGTAGCCACACACTTGAGTTGATCTGCTGAGCTGAAGGTGATGGCGCAATTGGACCGCCTAAGCGGGCGTGTAGCCTCGAGCCTGGGGAGGGCTGCATTCACCTCGCGAGCAAACTGCTTGAAGATACGATGATAGGCTGGGGCCTGAGCTCCGCCCAAGATGCAAGTGATTGCACGTGGCTCCTGGAAGCCCCCAGCCCCCTCGTCATGATGATGGTTGAGGGAGTCCTGGACTAGGGGGTGTCCGGATAGCCGAACTATCATCATCGGCCGGACTCCAAGATTATGAAGATACAAGATTGAAGACTTCGTCCCGTGTCCGTATGGGACTTTCCTTGGCGTGGAAGGCAAGCTTGGCGATACGGATATGGAGATCTCCTACCATTGTAACCGACTTTGTGTAACCCTAGCGCTCTCCGGTGTCTATATAAACCGGATGGCTTTAGTCCATAGGACGAACAACAATCATACCATAGGCTAGCTTCTAGGGTTTAGCCTCCTTGATCTCGTGGTAGATCCACTCTTGTAACACATATCATCAATATTAATCAAGCAGGACGTAGGGTTTTACCTCCATCAAGAGGGCCCGAACCTGGGTAAAACATCGTGTCCCTTGTCTCCTGTTACCATCCGCCTAGACGCACAGTTCGGGACCCCCTACCCGAGATCCGCCAGTTTTGACACCGACATTGGTGCTTTCATTGAGAGTTCCTCTGTGCCGTCACCATCAGAAAGGATGCCTTTTCCCGTCTTCAAAGACGGCACTGTCATCAAGGGAGCTTTGGCCGCCGGCCAGACTATCCGGCTAGGCGGTTTTCTTAAGACCGCCTGTTCGGCCACCGCTCCGACAATGACCTCTCAGGTCATTGAAAGCGATCTTCACATCAGCTCGGAATTCGCCGAGCAGCTAGATCCGATTGAGCTCTCCTCCGTAAACGAGCTCTTGCATCGCATCGCCGCCCTGGGAGTCGCTACGGACTACGACCAGATTGGGCTTAAAACCGATCTGAGAGAAATTAACTCTCCCCAGGTTACCCACCATGTTGTCGTGGTAAAGGAACAATGCGGCGACTCTTCTTCTATGTTAAAAACCAACTATGTCCGGATTCCCGATCCCTCCATGTCGGATTCCCGCGGAGGGACGGACGCTAATCAAATACTGAACCTAAAGTCAGGCATCGGACCAGATTCGTTGGAAAGCGTCCAGCAAACCAAGCTTCTGAATCCGGAAGCTTCTTGGCCTTTGAGCCTCAGATTGGGCGGGGTTCCGAACTTGATTCCACCCACCCACCCAAACAAAAGCGATCTATCTCAAATACGGCAAGAGCCCGATGAAACAGTACATCATTACTGGGCCAGATTCCTCCTGGTTATGGACAGGATAAAGGACTGCCGTGAAGAAAGCGCGATTTCAATCTTCTGCAACAATTGCACGGACAAGGGAATCATAAACGCCATCAGTCTTCGCGAAGTTACACGCTTCGCCGACCTAGCAACCATTGTACAAAAATACTGCGCGATGGAAAGTGCCTGGAAAACCGAAACTAGGCTTTTGGACAATCCGGCCCTGAATACAACCCCAGTCCAAAATAAAAGGGTGCGTCATACTCAAGCACCTGGGTTAAAAACCAAAAAGCAAAACCCCATAAAGGGTACGGAACCGTACTGGAGGGATGGCTCAACGGACCCTGCAAAATCCACAGTACGGAGGGCGCCACTCCAACACATAGCCTTCGAGCATGTTGGATATTACGGCAGGTGGCCAAAAGTGGCGAAGGCTTTTTAGCCCCGAGCAACCAGCCCAGCAGCACCAGTACGGTATTAACAGTCTTCGAGACTTTCGCATCAAATAACATGCGGAAACGAACAATCCGCAGTCTTGCCGAAGTCTACCAAGTAGCTACAACAAATCCATGGAGCGACACGGCTATCACCTTCAATGCCAGCGACGAACCTAAATTCTGAACAGCTAGAGCACTAGCCGCATTGGTCCTCAGTCCGATAGTGGACGGCTTTCGTCTTACCAAGGTACTCATGGATGGCGGCAGCGGATTAAACCTCATCTACGAGGAAACCCTTGAAAAAATGGAAATTGACTGGAGCCGCATTGAGCGAAGCAGCACAACCTTCAGGGGAATAATCCCTAGTCGAGAAGTACGCTGCACAGGAAAAATCACACTAGATGTAGTGTTTGGCTCGCCGGACAATTATAGGTCCGAAGAGGTCACGTTCCAAGTGGCCCCATTCGGCAGCGGATATCATGCTTTGTTAGGGTGAGAGGAATTCACAATCTTCCAAGCTATACCCCATTACGGGTACATGAAGCTCAAAATGCCCGGACCCAATGGAATAATCACTCTCGCCAGTGATCCAGATACAGCACTCCGCGCTGAAAATAAGACAGCCGCACTGGCCCTAGAGGCATTATCCGAAGCCCTAGCGGTAGAGGAATTAACTGCGCTGCGCTCCATGGTGGATAGGGACGATGTGATACTCGATAAGAGGTCCAAGTCCACCTCTTTTAAACCAGCAGACGAAATAGTCAAATTTCAGGTCCATCCAACGGACCCCACAAAGACGGCATCCATTGGGGCACAATTAAATCCTGATGTAGAAGCCGCACTACGAGAATTCCTTCGGGAAAATTGGGACATTTTTGCCTGGCACCCTTCAGACATGCCAGGAATCCCACGCAGGCTGGCTGAACACAGCCTAAATGTCCTAAAAGGATTCAAGCCAGTCAAACAAGATCTTCGGCGATTTTCCGAACCCAAAAGACAGGCAATGGGAGAGGAGCTAGCCAAACTCTTAGAAGCCGGATTCATCAGAGATATCAAACATCCGGACTGGCTAGCCAACCTGGTAATGGTACCAAAGAAGGACAAATCCTGGCACCTCTACGTCGATTTCAAAGACCTTAACAAGGCCTGTCCAAAGGACCCTTTCCCTCTCCCTCGCATTGACCAAATCATCGATGCTACCGCAGGGCACGATTCATTATGCTTCCTCGATGCATAGTCCGGATACCATCAAATCAAGATGGCGGAAAAAGACCAGGCCGCAACGGCATTCATTACTCCATATGGGCCATTCTGCTTCAACACAATGCCCTTCGGACTCAAAAACGCCAGCGCAACATATCAGCGCATGATTCAGACATGTCTGGCCACCCAGATAGGCAAAACAGTAGAGTCATACGTAGATGATGTGGTCGTCAAGACCAAACACGTCGAAACTCTAGTAGACGACTTGAGGGTGACATTTGACAACCTCCGAGCATATGACATTAAGCTCAACCCGGAAAAGTGTGTCTCCAGAGTACCAGCCGGAAAGCTTTTGGGCTTCATTGTATCCAGTAGAGGAATTGAAGCAAAGCCAGCCAAGATTCGAGCTCTGTCACAATTGGATATCCCAAAAGACCTCAAGCAAATACAAAAACTAACTGAGTGCATACAAAAGTGCAGAACCGGGCAATAGCACCGGTTCATAAGGCCCTTTAGTGCCGGTTCCATAACCAGCACTAAAGTGTGGGCACTAAAGCCCCCCCCCCTTTAGTGCCGGTTCAGCACGAACCGGTGCTAAAGGGAAACCCCGTGGCATGAGCCAGCTCCAGGGGCCTGGAGTCCTTTAGTACCGGTTGGTAAGACCAACCGGTACTATAAGGTTTGGGGGGTTTTAGTTTTATGATTTCTTTTTCATTTAATTTTGTGTTTCCATTTTAATTCTTTTTCGTTTGCTGGTATTTTATGATACTACACATTGTACACGTTATGCATATATATATATATATATATATATATATATATATATATATATATATATATATATATAAATAGAATTTCTAGTAGAACCAATCATGCATATATATATATCATCAATGTCTCACAAACCATCATATTAATTAATTCACACATACACACATGTATAGCTATATACAATTTCTCCTACATATGCATGTTGCCTTCGGAGCCAGTGGCATTATAGCCTAATTGGTGCCTTCGGAGCACGATGACAATTGGAAGTGGTTTTCATTGGGGCGGTAGCGGGTAATAGTATTCTCCCTTCGGATTTATGACCTGGTCGAGCAAAAATCCCGCTATTTCTTCTTGAAGTGCTTCTACGCGCTCCGTTTCTAGGAGCTTCGCCCGCACCTCTCTGAACTGTTAAGAAGGAGATCAATATGCATGTGTATTAGTTGTGTGACTAGATATCGATAATGGTGCAAAAATTGTGAATAGTGTTTTGACAAGCGTACCCATTCCTGTCTTTGAGATCTGCTCCTTTCGGACGCCATCATGCGAATGTTCTCGCAAACGCAGAATGCACACAGATCAGTCCCCTGCGCCTGCTTCAGGGCCTTTACGAGAATGGAATTTGATCAGATAATAATTAATCAAGCATGATAATTAAAGAGATGGAAGCTAGCTAGCTAGCTAGTACTACTTAATTACTTACCTTGGGTCTTCCCCATTTAAGCTTTTCTTTCCATTCGCCGTCCGTGACCCTAAGGAACCTTGCCCAAGCCCTGCCCGCCGAAAAAGAAAATGAATAAAGGGGTTATTAAATAGTTCATATCATGAAATGACGAACTAAATAGGCCGAGATATATAGTTAATAATGATTGAAATTACCTGTTGACTATCCCAAACAAGATGTTATAGTCAGTTTTTTCTTTGAGTAGTGAGTCCAGTATTTCAACTGTTCCGACATCAACTTTAATGATACACAAGACCTAGTGATATCTGCATGCACACACGTTTGCATGTCTTAATTAAGCGGGCATATGTAAGCAAAAACATGTAGCTAGCTAGTAGGCAAAAACAGAGAATTTGTAGTACAAGACAGTGTGACTCACTGGAAGTTGTAAGGAAGTAGTATATCTTCATTGTATTTGAGGCGCTTCAAGAACTCTAGCATGCTGTACGGCCTTTTGATGACGTTCATCTATTTTCCATGTGTATTCATTAACGGTGTTTGGGTCAATGAACCCAATGCCATAGCGTCCACCTTTTCTCATTTCATACATCTTCATCCTGCATATAATACCATAGAAAAGAATATAGTGAGGATAATTACAGGTAATGATAAGGATCACTACAGCTAGCTTGAGACTTAAATTACAGAAAGAAATCACTTACAGACAATAGCAACCGACGATAGATTTGTCGAGTGCGTCTTGATTGTATAACTGAAACAGTTCAGAATACTCAACGGACACAGCTTTCTCATGGTAGTAATGATCCTCCTTGACATTCACCATGAGGGACAATTGATCGGAAATCTTGGTAATGTTCATGTACCATTGATGCAATTCATACATTCTCGTTGGGAGGTTCTTGACCTTGTCTGGCTCGACCAAAGGTTGACCCCGGATATATTTTCGTTTTATTTCATCCTCTCTAAGCACAGGCATGGGCTCGATCTCGAGGAGTTGTCCAACAGTGATTTTGAGAACTTCAGCCTGCATTATATGCTCCTCCGTTATTACCACATTGCCCACCTCAGGAACGTAAACTGTTTGCCCACAATAATATTGGGCGCGTGTACTGTCACGTGTTGTTGGCACAACAAGCGAGGGGGTCGATTGCGCTGCCTGTTCTCCCAGCTGGGGAATGGTTTTCCTGCATTTTTTGACAGCTGCTTCTTGTTTGCTCGATCCCGAGCTCGCCTCCTTACGTACATGTGCTTGATTTAACTTCCTGATGTGGCGCTCATAGTCTGTGTCAACAGGCTCGGGAGCTGGTGGTTGAGCCATACGAATAAAGTGGTCAATCGTTTCCTCAGGCACTTTCTCGCTTGGCGGTGTTGGCGGTTTTGGTGCAAAATGGGCTTCCACCTCGGACTTGGATATGGCTGCGATTTCCTCCTTGGACCTGTCATAAGCCCTCTGCGGAAGAGGCGTGAGGCTTGGACCATATTTATATCGCTTGCCTCCGCCTGTACTTCCTGTACTACCTTGACTCGTACCGCTACGCACCATAGCTGCGGGGTGTCTCTTCTGTGATTGATGAGGCGGCGGAGACGGCTGACGGGGCTGAGTTGGACAAGGAGGAGTGGCCGCCTGAAGCTGTGCCGGACTTGGAGGAGGAGTGGCCTGAGGTTGTGCCGGACTTGGAGGAGGAGTGGATGTCTGACGCTGTGGCGGACTTGGAGGAGGAGGAGTGGCCTGACACTTTGCCGGACTTGGAGGAGGAGTGGCCTGACACTTTGCCGGACTTGGTGGACTTGCAGGAGCGGGAGACTGCTGACTCG
>NC_041385.1:369265262-369368008 GCF_002162155.2 Triticum dicoccoides
AGGAGTGGCCTGAGGTTGTGCCGGACTTGGAGGAGGAGTGGATGTCTGACGCTGTGGCGGACTTGGAGGAGGAGGAGTGGCCTGACACTTTGCCGGACTTGGAGGAGGAGTGGCCTGACACTTTGCCGGACTTGGTGGACTTGCAGGAGCAGGAGACTGCTGACTCGGTGGCAGACTTCAATGAGGAGTCGGCTGACGCGGTCTCGGTGGCCTTCGAATGATGATGCAATCCTTTTTCCATAGGATGATACGATGTTTGGCGTCTCCGAGAAAGCGCTCATCGTCACCTCCAGGATAGTCAAGCTCTAGCTCCGAATATGGGTCCACCACCTCATCAACCAAGACACGAGCATAGCCCGCTGGAATCGGGTTGCAATGGAAGGTTGCCTCGGGGGGATTTGTAAAAGCAACGGCGTCCGACACCTTCATGGATATGTTCTTCATTTTGACGTGTAGCTCGCAGCTAGTGTTCTCTGTGATGTCATCCACGGGGTATCTACCCAGCATTGCGTCGTCCGGGGCAGAACCCACGCTGCTTCTCGGCATGGATGGGGCGGTGCTACCCAATGCTGGATCATTCGCTAGCTGCTGCAGCTGCTGAGACCCCCTTTGCTGGGTAAGTGAGTCGATCTGCTCCTGCTGCCGCTGGAATTTGACTACCAATTCCGCTTGACTTGCTTCTAGGCCTTGAAGGCGTTCATAGTCCCGCTTCCTCTGCTCCTCCTCCATCTTCCTCTTCTTCTCCTCCGCAATCTTCTTTCTCACACGGGTTCTGTAGTCGGTGTTCCAGTCTGAGAACCCCTCATACCACGGAATAGCGCCCTTGCCTCGTGTTCTTCCTGGGTGTTCAGGATTTCCCAGGGCACGCGTAAGCTCGTCGTTCTCTCTGTTGGGCTGGAACACCCCCGATCGTGCCTCTTCTATTGCAACAAGTATCGCATCGCTGGCTCCCTTTAGACTTGCCCTCGTAGAAACATTGCCTGTCTTCGGGTCCAACTCCCCCCCATGCGCATAGAACCAAGTCCTGGCCCTGGGGGGGGGGGCAGCTCTTAGTAACCGGAGTGGCACCTGCATCCTCCATCTCTTTCTCAGACTTATCCCACTTAGGCATTGCCACCGCATAGCCACCTGGCCCCAGCTTATGGAACTTATCCTTTTTTTTGGCATTCTTCTTGTTTATTCTCGACCGTTCCTTAGCTAATTCTGAATCCTTGAATTTCACGAAATCGTCCCAATGAGCACGTTGGTTCTCTAGTGTTCCCTCGAATACTGGAGTCTTCCTTCCTCCCTTGACGTACTTGTCCCATTCACGATTCTTGTGGTTCTTGAATGCAACCGCCATCTTCCTAAGAGCAGCGTCCTTGACTTTTTGCACATCTGCTTCTGTGAAATGATCTGGTAGGGTGAAATGTTCCATGAGAGTATCCCAAAGCAGATCTTTTTGATTCTTGTCGACAAAAGTAACATCTGAACGTGGAGCAGCGCCCTCTTTGCCTTTTTGTCTTTTGTCTTTTGCTGGCTCTCTCCATTCTTGAAGGGAGATCGGGAGTTGGTCCTTCACAAGAACTCCGCACTGACGAATGAACTTGTCCGCAATCTTCTTAGGCGCTAATGGTTCGCCATTAGGTCTGACTGCCTCGATATTGTACTTTACGCCCTCCTTCAACTTTTTGTTCGGGCCTTGTTTCGTCCTTTTGCCTGAAGATTTGCTCGATCCGGATGGCTGAAAGAACAAAGATCGATTCGTTAATATATCTTCAAGTCATTTAAAACATCTGATGATCACCAGATACCTGCTTATATAAATATATATACCTCGCCGGTCTTTGTTGTTTCAGGATCAACATGTTCTTCGTCATCGTCATAATCGTAGTTCATGACTTCATCAATTCGGTCGTCGCGATCGAATATCATATCACCCTCTCCGGTGTTGTTTAGAAATTCGGAGCCGTCATAATCTTCTTCATTCTGATCATCATTTGGCCTGCGTATCATATCGAACATGGTCTGTTCTCCCTCTCTGTCGGTATTGTCTGCCATAGCTTTTATTTAACTAATTCAAAAGAAATATAAAACAATTTAGTATTCAAATTACATCGTCTCAAATAATAGATATAATCTCGAATACTTCGTCTAGAATAATAGATATAATCTCGAATACATCGTCTCGAATAATATATAATATTGAATAGTACATCACTGGCTAGCTAATTAAAGATCGAATACTACAGAAGAATCTAGGATACTCGCGGTTCCTGCGGCGCGGGCGGTGGACACCCAAAGAGAAGGAACCCTCACAGCATCATAGCTGAAGTGAGATCCCCAAAGATACTGCCAGGTATTGGAGAACCTGCCGCCCTCTAACGCAACCATGTAGCGATGGACGTGCTCGTCCTCCTCCCTAACACAGCGACGTACCACCTCCGGCGGGGCTGGGTCCCTCCGCACTGAAACTGGCCCACGCGAACGCCACCAAACGAGATCAGGGTCGACGACGGGACCCGGGGCCGGGTTCCTCATCAAGCGGCGCGCCCCTCCAGGCAGCACCTCCCAGTGCCAGCCCGACGGAGCCCAGTCCCGGACATGGGTCGGCTGGACGTCATACCGGACGGGTCGATGGCGAGGATGCGGGCCGGGCATCGTCGAGAACAAATACTAGCTATATGCCCGCAAAAAGTAACATTTTTTTAATGATTGGATTTTGATAACTAAAATTTCTAACATTTCTATATAACACTAATTATGCTAATCTAAATAATGTAAATAACACTAAAATTTCTAACATTTCTATATAACACTAATTTCTAACATTTCTATATAACACTAATTTCTAACTGATTAAACACTAATTATATTCATCTAACATGCATTCATACAAAATAATAATCTAAATAATCTAAAATAATTAAACATACAAAATAATAATCTAAATAATCTAAACTAATTAAAGACTAATTATCTAAACTAATTAAACATGCTTGTGTGTGTGTGTGTACGGGCTCGGGGAGGGATCATAGCGGGCGACGGCGACGGCGAGGCGAGGCGACAGCGAGGCGACGACGAGGCGATGGCGGAAACGGCGCGACGGGGACGGGGACGGCGCGACGGGGACGGGCCCGGGGCGGCGACGGGGACGGGGGCGGAGACGGGGACGGGGGCGGCGATGAAGACGAGCGGCAACGGAGACGATCGAGGGCGGCGGCGACGGAGACGGAGACGGAAACAGAGGAACGAACAGAGAGGGAAACTGAAATTTTCGTAGCCGTTGTATATATAGAAGGCACCTTTAGTACCGGTTGGAACCACCAACCGGTACTAAAGGCCTGTTTTGGCCAGGCCAAGCGGCGGGAAGCGACCCCCTTTAGTAACGGGTGGTGGCACAAACCGGTACTAAAGGCCCCCCCTTTAGTACCAGTTTGTGCCACGACCCGGTACTAAAGGGGGTGCGCTGGCGCAGGTGCGGTGCAGCAAGTTTAGTCCCACCTCGCTAGCCGAGGGGCTACCGCACTGGTTTATAATCCCCCGTGCGGTCGCTCTCTCGAGCTCCTCTCGAAAGCAGGCTTACTGGGCTTACGTGTTCTTTGCAGCCCTGTGGGCCCACTTGGCCTTTGCGGGCTTGCATCAGCGCTCTGGCCTAGTAGGCGGGCTTTTTTTTTATTTTTTGCTTTATTTATTTTTGTGTTGTTTTTTTTTGTGTATTTAGAGTTTCTTTGTGAACATTTTTGTTTTAGGTACAAAAATTACAAACTTTCTGTTAGGGCTTTATTTTTTTATTTTTTTGCTTTATTTATTTTGTGTTTATTTTGTGTATTTAGAGTTTCTTTGTGAACATTTTTGTTTTAGGTACAAAAAATTACAAACTTTCTGTTAGTGCCCGTAGTTTTCAAATTTGAATAGTTTAAATTTTGAATTATTTGAAATTAGTGTGAATCACTAGTTTGTGAATAACTTAACTTTAAAAATCAGTAAAGGCATGAAAGAATTTGTTTGCACATAAAATTTCTTCGCGTTTCAAATGCCAAAACACATAACTACCCTAACTATTACAGAGATTCCCCTCTCGGTGCGAAACACAGAAGAAAGTGATGATAGCTAGTGAAGCCGATCACATCCCAGATCTTTGGGTGTGAAACTTTTTCTTCGCGTGTGTCCCTTTGCGCCATAACCATGGAAAATCTTCATCATTTAATGGGATGCTCGGGTCAATATTCACTGTGAATGGAGCAATTTCATCAAACTTTTCATAATCTTCTGACTTGTCTGTCTTGTCATCCACTCCCACGATGTTTCTCTTCCCAGAAAGAACTATGTGCCGCTTTGGCTCATCATACGATGCATTCGCTTCCTTATCTTTTCTTTTTCTTGGCTTGGTAGACATGTCCTTCACATAGAAAACCTGTGCCACATCATTGGCTAGGACGAATGGTTCGTCTGCATATGCAAGATTGTTGAGATCCACTATTGTCATTCTGTACTGCGGGTCTTCCGTTACCCCGCCTCGTGTCATATTGACCCATTTGCACCGAAACAATGGGACCTTTAAACCACGTCGATAGTCAAGTTCCCATATGTCCTGTATATAACCATAATATGTTTCCTTTCCCGTCTTGGTTTCTGCATCAAAGCGGACACCACTGTTTTGGTTGGTGCTCTTCTTATCTTGGGCGATTGTGTAAAATGTATTACCATTTATCTCGTACCCTTTGAAAGTCATTATATTCGAAGATGGTAACTGGGACAGCAAGTACAGGTCATCTTCAATAGAGGTGTCATGCATGGTACATGTCTGCAACCAGCTGGCGAAACTCCTGGTTTGTTCACGTGTAATCCAGTCATCAGACCGCTCTGAGTGTTTGGAGCGTAGCAAATTCTTGTGTTCATCCATATACGGATCCACCAAGGCGGAATTCTGTAGAACTGTGTAGTGTGCTTCAGTGAGAGAATGTTCGTCCATACATATTATTTGTTCCCCTCCTAGCGTGCCTTTTCCATCCAGTCTGCCCTTATGCCGCGATTCAGGAACACCAATCGGCTTAAGGTCAGGAATAAAGTCAATACAAAACTCAATGACCTCCTCATTTTGATGGCCCTTGGAGATGCTTCCTTCTGGCCTAGCACGGTTATGAACATATTTCTTTAAGACTCCCATGAACCTCTCAAAGGGGAACATATTGTGTAGAAATACAGGACCCAAAACGTTAATCTCTTGGCACAGGTGAACTAGGACGTGTGTCATGATGTTGAAGAAGGATGGTGGGAACACCAACTCGAAACTGACAAGACATTGCACCAAATCATTCTGTAACCTTGGTATGATTTCTGGATCGATTACCTTCTGAGAGATTGCATTGAGAAATGCACATAGCTTCACAATGGCTAATCGAACGTTTTCCGGTAGAAGCCCCCTCAATGCAACCGGAAGCAGTTGCGTCATAATCACGTGGCAGTCATGAGACTTTAGGTTCTGGAACTTTTTCTCTGCCATGTTTATTATTCCCTTTATATTCGACGAGAAGCCAGACGGTACCTTAATACTGAGCAGGCATTCAAAGAAGATTTCCTTCTCTTCTTTGGTAAGAGCGTAGCTTGCATGACCCTGATGTATGCCGTCTTCTCCGTGCATACGTTGCTGGTCCTCCCGTGACTCAGGTGTATCTTTTGTCTTCCCATACACGCCCAAGAAGCCAAGCAGGGTCACGCAAAGATTCTTCGTCACGTGCATCACGTCGATTGCGGAGCGGACCTCTAGGTCTTTCCAATATGGCAGGTCCCAAAATATAGATTTCTTCTTCCACATGGGTGCGCGTCCGTCAGCGTCCTTTGGAACAGATTGTCCGCCAGGACCCTTTCCAAATATCACCTTCAAATCCTTGACCATATCATGTACATCAGCACCAGTACAGTGGCGAGGCTTCGTCCGGTGATCTGCCTCACCTTTGAAATGCTTGCCTTTCTTTCTTACGGGATGCCTGCTCGAAAGAAATCGACGATGTCCCAGGTACACATTCTTCTTACAACTATTCAAATATATACTGTCTGTATCATCCAAACAGTGCGTGCATCCGTGGTATCCCTTGTTTGTCTGTCCTAAAAGGTTACTGAGAGCAGGCCAATCATTGATGGTCACGAACAGCAATGCCTTTAGGTCAAATTCTTCCTGTTTGTGCTCATGCCATGCACGTACACCTGTTCCATTCCACAGTTGTAAGAGTTCTTCAACTAATGGCCTTAGATACACATCAATGTCGTTGCCGGGTTGTTTAGGGCCTTGGATGAACACTGGCATCATAATGAACTTCCGCTTCATGCATAACCAAGGAGGAAGGTTATACAAACATAGAGTCACAGGCCAGGTGCTATGGTTGCTGCTCTGCTCCCCAAAAGGATTAATGCCATCTGCGCTTTGACCAAACCATACGCTCCTTGCGTCATCTGCAAACTCCTTCCCGTACTTTCTTTCGATTTTTCTCCACTGCGACCCGTCAGCGGGTACTCTCAACTTTCCGTCTTTCTTATGGTCTTCTCTGTGCCATCGCATCGCCTTGGCATGCTCTTTGTTTTGGAACAAACATTTCAACCGTGGTATTATAGGAGAATACCACATCACCTTGGCAGGAATCTTCTTCCTGGGGCGCTCGCCCTCGACATCACCATCCTCATCGCGGCTGATCTTATAGCGCAATGCACCACATACCGGGCAAGCGTTCAAATCCTCGTACTCACCGCGGTAGAGGATGCAATCATTAGGGCATGCATGTATCTTCTGCACCTCTAACCCTAGAGGGCAGACAGCCTTCTTTGCTTCGTACGTACTCTCGGGCAATTCATTGTCCTTTGGAAGCATATCCTTTATCATTACCAGCAACTTTCCAAATCCCTTGTCAGATACACCATTCTCTGCCTTCCATTGCAGCAATTCCAGTGTGGTGCCCAGCTTTTTCTTGTCACCTACGCAATTCGGGTACAACAATTTTTTGTGATCCTCTAACATGCACTGCAACTTCTTCTTCTCCAAATCACTTGCGCAGTTTCTCTTTGCATCGGCAATGGCCTGACCTAGATCATCAACGGGCTCATCTGATGCCTCTTCTTCAGCTTCTTCCCGCATTGTCGGCTCAGCTTCTTCCCGCATTACCGGCTCAGCTTCTTCCCCCATTGTTGTATCATCGTATTCAGGGAACCCATGGCCAGGATAGCTCTCGTCATCCTCTTCTTCTTCATTGTCTTCCATCATAACCCCTCTTTCTCCGTGCTTGGTCCAAACATTATAGTGGGGCATGAAACCGGACTCAAACAGGTGGACGTGAATGGTTCTTGACGTAGAGTAATTACGACCATTCTTACAGCCAGCACATGGACAAGGCATAAAACCATCCGCCCGCTTGTTTGCCTTAGTCGCAAGCAGAAAAGTATGCACGCCCTCAACGAACTGGGGAGAGCATCGGTCATCGTACATCCATTGCCGGCTCATCTTCATTGCACAAAACCGAATAGACCAAATTAATACAAGTTCATACATAAAGTTCATACAACACTTAAATGCAACAAACAAATAACTCTCTAGCTAAAGCATTTAAATGCAACAACAAATGCGATCAAGATCGCAACTAAGGTAACAATTGATCCAACAGCATAATGATACCAAGCCTCACTATTGATGGCATATTTTCTAATCTTTCTAATCTTCAAGCGCATTTTCTCCTTCTTGATCTTGTGATCATCGACGACATCGGCAACATGCAACTCCAATTCCATCTTCTCCCCCTCAATTCTTTTCAATTTTTCTTTCAAGTACTCGTTTTCTCTTTCAACTAAATTTAACCTCTCGACAATAGGGTCGGTTGGAATTTCCGGTTCACATACCTCCTAGATAAAAATATCTATGTCAACTTGATGGGCATAATTTGTCATAAACACGAAATGCAACAAATAGTTTTAAAAGAGAATATACCACATCCGAATCATAACAAGGACGAGGGCCGACGGGGACGGATATCAAAACCATGGCACTATGTATAACAAACAACGTACGGGTAAGATAATTATTATACGAGTAACTATATATCCAAATCACACAAACATCACTTTTTTATATAAAATTTCATGAACAAGAGGCTCACCACAAGGTGGTGTCGGCGACGGGACGGTGCGGGCGATCGACGGTGGTTACGATGGAGATTTAGAAGGCACTAAGTAAACCACACCTACATATGCAAACTAAGTGTTATTTTAACCTCAAATTGCATATAAATCAAATACTAGCACATATATATATTTCCTCCCAAATTACTAAACTCACAAATTAATAATAAAGCATTGCAAGAGCTAATCTAGCAATGAGAGATGAAAGGACAAAGTTGCTAACCTTTGTGATCATTTGAATGGATGGGGGCCTTCAAATCTTGACAAATTTTGGGCAAAATGTGTGATGATCTCGAGAGGAAGAGAGGAAGAACAGAGAGGAGAGGGGAAAGGGGAAGAACAGAGCGAGCTTGGGTGGACGAAGGGTTTATGTAGGACGACCTTTAGTACCAGTTCGTGCCACGAACCTGTACTAAAGGTGCTGGAGGGGGCCCAGACTGACAACATCCTGCCACCACTCTCATTAGTACCGGTTCGTGGCACGAACCGGTGCTAAAGGTTAGCCACGAACCGGTACTAATGAGAGCGGCCCGGCTAGCCGTTGGAACCGGCACTAATGTATACATTTGTGACGGCTCAAATACGAACTGACACTAATGTGCTTCACGTTTGACCCTTTTCTACTAGTGATAGCGGCTCTAAGCCGCTTCATCTCCCGTTTGGGAGAAAAGGCTCTGCCCCTCTATCGCCTCTTCCGACGCACCGAACACTTCGAATGGACGGATGCCGCCACGGCCGGACTCGAAGAAATCAAGGCCATACTGGCAACAAATCAGGTCCTGGCCGCGCCCAACCTGGGCGAACCTATGTTATTATATATCGCAGCAACACATCAAGTTGTCAGCCCGGTACTCGTCGTCGAACGAGAAACTGAAGGGCACAGATTCCCTCTTCAAAAACCAGTGTACTACGTATCCATTGTCTTAACTCCATGCAAGTCTCGGTACCCACATTATCAAAAGATAGCGTATGCGGTGTTCATGGCATCTCGGAAGCTGCGACACTACTTTCAAGAGTGTTCCATAATGGTGGCCTTCGAAGTACCTCTCAACGATATTATAAAAAATCGTGACGCAATGGGCAGGATTGCAAAATAGTCCATTGAGCTCTTACCATTTGACATAACCTACAAACCACGGCGAGCTATAAAGTCGCAAGTCCTGGCTGACTTCGTCGCCGAATGGACCGAAGCCGAACTCCCTAAAGAGTATGGCGCGTACTCCAATTGGATCATGCATTTCGACGGATCCAAATTGTTGGCTGGCTTGGGGGCTGGCGTCATCTTGACGTCCCCAACTAGAGACATAGTCCAATACGTACTTCAAATAATGTACATGGACTCCAACAATGCAGCCGAATACGAGGCCCTTCTACACGGCCTCCGGATGGCAATCTCCATGGGCATTCAACGCCTAGAGGTGCGCGGGGATTCAAACCTTGCAATATCCCAAGTCAATGGAGACTTTGACGCCAAAGATCCAAAAATGGCAGCTTACCGCAACACCGTCCTAAAAATGTCAGCTCGGTTCAAAGGACTCGAATTCCATCATGTAGGCCGGGATAATAACCAGGCAGCAGACGTGTTAGCACGCATCAGCACAAAACGTGACGCCGTCCCTCCAAACATCTTCCTGGAACGGCTCTTTAAGCCATCCGTATTATGGGAAGAGGAGTCCGGAAATAACAATCCGGAGCCAGCTGCATCACCTAACTCAAACAATTCTGACACGATCGGCAGCTCAGCCAATGAAATAACACCTTCATCCCACGAAATAATGGCAGTAATTGCCCCGTGGACGGAACCATTCCTAGCCTACTTAATTAGGCAGGAACTTCCCGAAGACCAAAACGAGGCCCGCAGCATAGTTCAGCGATTTAAAGCCTACAAGGTCCATGAGGGAGAACTTTATAAGAAAAGCACAACCGGAGTCCTTCAAAGGTGTATCTCCGAAGAGGAGGGGTGAAATCTCCTGGCTGAAATTCACGCCGGACTCGGCGGGCACCACGCCACAACCCGGGCCCTTGTAGGCAAGGCCTTCTGTACAGGATTTTATTGGCCAACAGCCCGGGCAGATGCTCAAGACTTAGTCCAACGATGCGTCGGTTGCCAGCTATTTGCTAATCAGAGCCACATGCCACCCACCGCCCTCAAAACTATACCCATCACCTAGCCGTTCGCGGTCTGGGGGCTTGACATGGTTGGACCCCTTAAAGGGGGAACCCACAAGCACAAATACTTATTGGTCATGGTGGACAAATTCACCAAATGGATTGAAGCCAAGCCGGTTAAAAGGGCAGAATCCGGACCTGTGATAGACTTCATATCCGGGGTAATACACCGTTTTGGCGTCCCCACAGCATCATCACTGATAACGGCATGAATTTCACGGTCGACGAGGTTAAACTCTGGTGCAAAAATATGGGCATCAAGCTCGACTACGCTTCAGTCTATCACCCCCAAACTAACGGTCAAGTCGAGCGAGCAAATGGTCTAATCATGAGCGGCATCAAACCCAGACTAGTGCGGTCCCTCAAGGAATCTAACACGCACTGGGTATAGGATCTCGACTCTGTACTCTGGGGGCTGCGGACCACGCCAAACCGAACTACCGGATTCACACCATTTTTTATGGTGTACGGCGCAGAGGCAGTTCTGCCCTGCGATATAATTCATGACTCACCTCGCGTGTGCATGTACGAAGAAAGAGAAGCCGAGCTGGATCGGCAGGACAGTTTGGACGCCTTAGAGGAGGAGCGGGACGTGGCAAAAGCTCGTTCTGCATTTTATCAACAGCAGGCTCGAAGATATCAAAGCAGAGAAGTACGGGCCAAAGCTTACAATGTTGGCGAACTTGTTCTACGCCCGCCGGACAAGAAAAAGGACAAACTTAAGCCCAAGTGGGAAGGTCCCTTCATCATCGACCAAGTCCTGACTGGCGAAGCATACCGTCTACGTAAAGCATCTGACAACCGACTCGAGCCGAACCCATGGAACGCAGCCCGTCTCCGAAGATTCTACGCCTAACGCCGGACTCAGAGTTCGTCTCACTCCTCTGTCCAGCTTTTTACATTTTCACTATCTCTTGTCCCCCTCCTTCTTCCCACTTTTTTTCAATACCTTTGATAGGCTGATTTGCGCATTGTTCGCACACACTTGATGTGCTCCTAGCACTCGTTATACCTGGGGGCTTCTTTAACAGAAGCTTATTTATACGGGCTTCATGCCCAACACATGTGTCATACTTCCGCATGTACCTTTTATTCACCATTATATGCATCGATATGACTTAAGTTTTGTCCAAGCTGGGTTGCCTGGCTCCTGTGCTTACCCCTACGTTCCTGATTGTTCGGCTAGGAGGTAAAGGGAGCACCTCTCCTATTGTTACTGCCGGGTCAGCCGGATGTGTACCTCAGACTGGGTGAAGCCGAAAGCTAGCGTTCTTAAGAGAATATTCGGTCGGTGACTTGAAAGATGATTTATTACTTACTTATTTATTTGCCCCCAGATGCTTTTTCTGCTATTTTCGCAGTCCGGACATGCACTTTAGGGCATGCCTCCCAGGGAAAGAAACCCTTAACGGAACTATTCTCCCTGGAAGATGTTTCTTACTAACCATGTAATATAACATAGCTAGTTGGGCACTTGTCTGATAAAGCAATTATGACCCCGACGCCTTGTCTCCACGCATGCCCCGGTTCTTCTATAACCGTAAGGGTATTTGGACACACTCCGGACTGTTGGGTCCGGAGGTTGAAGTGAAAAGGTCCGCAAAGACAAACGATCTACAATCCGGCTAGAAGGCATTTTACATTTCATTTCAAATTACATCGTCAAATTGACTGATTGTACTCCTCTTCAATCCCATCTAACAGGCTATCTAATTTACAGTCCTATTGGGAATATTTTGCGGCCAGTTCTACTTGGCCGTACATCAAGCTCACAGGGATCTCCTTCCCATCAGGCCCCGCAGGTCCGACCTCGGCCATGTGGTTTGGGTCCGCCTTCGGGTACCGCGTCTTCACCATGGCCCAGGCCTCCCTGGCGCCTTGACGGCAGGCCGATATTTTCCACAGACGGAGGCGTCGCCGTGCTCCCTGAAGCTTCTCAGCAAGCTCTCCAAGGCCCTCGGGTAGGGAGACGGAAGGCCATAAAGCCTGAACGATGCCACTCATCGCCTGCCGAACACGTTCGAGTAGTTGAACCAGCTCGGGAAGTTGGTCACCCATTGAACCAGGCATTTCCTTTGCAGGGCGACCTGTGAGCACACCTAAAGACACATTTCTGTCAATCGACTTCCTGGCCGAATTCTTCTTTTCAAAGGAATTTTCTCAAGCACTTACTATAAATGCCGCGACGAAGCCGCTGATTCTCCTTCACGGAGCCGGACAGCTGGGCCCGAACACCTTTCAGCTCTTCTCCTAGCTGGGTGTGGGCATCTTGGATCTTGTTTCTCTCCTGTTGCACCTTCATAAGCACCGCCTCGCCGGCCTTTAGCTGACGCAGTAGCTGTTACTTGTCCGGATCTAGTCCGACGCCCTCTGCAATATTATTGTCAGATTTACGCACACGCTGCACTTTGTTAACTACTTATCTTTTCGAAGTACGTATTACCAGCGGGGGTCTTTGTGGCTCCCCCTGTGGTGGCTAGTGCGGCCTCAAGTTGGGCCTTGCACTCTCGGAGCTCCTGGGACAGGTAGGTATTCTTCTCCATAAGATCCTGCATAATAAATGATCCTTAAATCAGTTTTTAACTATTTTAAGTCTCGGGGGCTACAAGCATATATAACTATTAAAATTACTTACCCGTATGTCCTTCACATACTGCTCCGCGGCTCTGCTTAAACCATCTTGAGCAGCACGGAGGTGCGCGTTTCCCGCATCAAAGGCATTCAACGCCTCCGGGGAGAAACACGAGTCACGAAGAACTGTCCGGCGACGCCTGTGATTCATGGCGCTCTCCACCTCAGACCGGGTGGCGGATAGCCTGTCGGCATCCTCCGTCGGAGGAGCATCCGGCTCTTGCCCTATGTTCGCCTCCACTTCCGGACCACGCGATGGAGCGTGGCTGGCGGAGGCTTGATTGGCAACCTCTCCGGACACTGTCCAGCGAGCGCTCTTTCTCCTAGAAAAAGTTATGAGCTTTAATATACCTCATAGGGATCCTTCCCTTAAAAACAACGGTGCGCCGTACCATTGCGGCGACGTTTCAATTTGCGTCGCACTCCTCTTCCGCCTGCTGGGCCGAACTGACGCTTGCTGGTCAGCCGCCGCAGGTTCGGCTTCCCGCCTTAAAGGTACCTCCTGCGATGCACCATCAGTATAGGATGGTCAGAATTGAGCACGGATCAAATGATGGTGTCAAGACCTCGGTCGTAGTCACCTGGGAGACCACAATCAAACCGGGGTAGTCAGCCGTAATGGCGACTAGGGCATTGTCCATGCTAAGTTGGTTGGAACACCCCGTCAATCAGGTCCACCTTTATGTCTGGATCCTCTTCGGAGGTCGGATCAAGGGATCATTCCGGATCCTCGGGCTGTGGAGTTAGGCTTCGTATGCCCTCCACGTCCCGGTGCAGCTCCTGCGCCGAAATCACAAAGTAAAATACTTGACTTTGGAAGTATGGATCGGGTAGATAAACGTCCGCTTACCCAGCTCCGAGGGTTATTCATGGAGAATCCGTTCAATGGATTCGTGTGGAGAAAGTCCTCCTCCTCCCCCTTGTACAAGCCGGACATGATCTTTGCCAGATCGGCTGCCGAGCTCGGCCCTCTGCGGCCGTGATGGGTAGCGTCGTCTTCCCCGTTGAAATCCCACATAGGGTGGCCCCTATATTGGAGTGGCTGCACCCCTCGCATAATGCACGTGGCCATGATTCCAATCATGGTCAATCCGGAGTGGGCCAGTAATCTAATCTGGCCCATCAGATAATGGACGCTCCTATCATCCTCCCGTTGAGGGCTCCGCGGGCGCCAACTCAGGCGTTTCTTCAAGGGAGCATTGCTGAACTCCGGGAGGCCGATCCGAACTGGATCCGGCAGAGGGGCGTCCTCCATGTAGAACCATTCCGAAGGCCAGTCTTCGAATGCCTTCTTCGGGGTGCCGGATAGATATCCGGTCCCGGCGATGCGCCATATTTTGGCTCCGCCCACTTGATATATCGACCCCTCATAAGAACAGGGTACAAGGCAAAACAATCTCTTCCACAGCGCAAAATGGGGCTCGATGCCCAGGAACAGCTCGCAAAGAGCTACAAAGCCCGCGATGTGCAAAATGGAGGCAGGTGTGAGGTGGTGAAGCTGGAGTCCGTAGAACTCCAGGAGCCCCGGACAAACGGATGTATGGGAAATCCGAGCCCCCTTATTAGATAAGGGACGAAGCATACCCGCTCTCCTTTGGAAGGGTTGGGGACGCTCTCCGCCTGCTTTCCACCCTTGAAGGTGGCCAGTCCGGCTCGAACCGGAACCATGAAAGCTGGGGGAAGATATCCCTCAGTTTGGAGCGCCACTAGCTCGCTGTGTGGAACTGAGCATCTCCCCCAATCTCCTGGCTTAGGGTTGGGAGCGCGAGAGGAGGAGCCGCGTCGACTATCCATGATGGAATGGATTTTTGTCAGAAGCGCTTCCATGAGAACTTGCGAATGGAGGATGGTGTGAGCTGGATCTAGATCCTCGCCTCTCTTATAGGCGGCTCGTTCGCGCGGCTAGGGGGTAAAATGTAAAAATACCCTAGCTTTTCGCATTCATACGACACGTGGAAGAAGGCCATTATTGGGCGTAGAAGCCAAGGAGCGCAACATTTATAAGGAAGCCGGACACTATTCGACAGGAACATGAAGTTTGAAGGAGAACCCGGCTTGCAACACCGAAAATAATATACGCGCCGGACTCGTCGTCGCTGAAGCCCGGTTCGGGGGCTACTGAGGGAGTCCCGGACTAGGGGTGTCCGGATAGCCAAACTATCATCATCGGCCGGACTCCAAGACTATGAAGATACAAGATTGAAGACCTCGTCCCGTGTCTGGATGGGACTTTCCTTGGCGTGGAAGGCAAGCTTGGCGATACGGATATGTAGATCTCCTACCATTGTGACCGACTTTGTGTAACCCTAGCCCTCTCCGGTGTCTATATAAACCGGATGGCTTTAGTCCATAGGACGAACAACAATCATACCATAGGCTAGCTTCTAGGGTTTAGCCTCCTTGATCTCGTGGTAGATCCACTCTTGTAACACATATCATCAATATTAATCAAGCAGGAAGTAGGGTTTTACCTCCATCAAGAGGGCCCGAACCTGGGTAAAACATCGTGTCCCTTGTCTCCTATTACCATCCGCCTAGACACACAGTTCGGGACTCCCTACCCGAGATCCGCCGGTTTTGACACCGACAATGGTCATCATTCCTTCTTGGCGGCGGCAGCGGAGGAAGGCCTCCGTTACCCTGGGGGCGGTCCTCGCGAGGCTGATCCCTCCAGGCGCCCTCACGAGGCTGGTCCCTCCAGGCGCCCTCGCGAGGCTAGTCCTGCCAGTGATCCTCACGAGGTCGGTCACGCCACTCCTGACGAGGGCCACAGTCGTCCCATCGTCCTCCGCCGCGTCGTCCTCCTCAGCCGTAGCCCCGGTCATTGCGCTCGGGGCGTTGACTGAAGCATCCTTCTCGAATGGCCCTGAGCTCCTGGCAATCGTTGGTGTTGTGGGTGTGGAGGTTGTGGTAGGCGCAGAACTGTCGGCTGCCGTTGGACGACTCCGGCTGGTCCCTGCCATGCTTCGTGTCTGGTTCTGCTGCGAGCAAGGCCGCTCCCTTGTGCTTCACATCCTTGGCCTTAGTCTTCTTTTCTTCAGGGTCAGCAGCTGGATGCTCGAGGAGGGAGAGGCGTCCTTCCCCAGCTCTTGCGCACTTGGTCGCCAGGTTGAACAACTCCAGGTATGTGCACAACTCCTCGTGGATGGCGAGCTCCTCCTTCATCTTGACATCACGGACGCCATCAGAGAACACTGAGATGATGGCCTCGTTTCGTCACCTTGGGGATCTTGAGGCGGACACTGTTGAAGTGCTGGATGTATTTCTGCAGGGTCTCCGCAGGCTGTTGCTTGATGCGGCGCAGGTCACCCGCGACCTGGGGGTGGTCACGAGTGCCCTGGAAGTTGGCGATGAAGCAGCTGCGCATCTCGTCCCAGTAGGAGATCGAGCCGGGAGGCAGGTTCAGGAGCCATGAGCGGGCACCGTCCTTGAGATCCATGGGAAACAAATTCGCCATGACTTTCTCGTTGCCGTTGGCCGCCTCGATGCTCAGCTCGTAGAGCTGCAAGAACTCCACGAGGGTCGCGGGTGCCGTCATAGCGAGGAGGCAACTCTGGCTTGAACTTGCCGGTCCATGCAAAGCTACGGAGCTTGGGGGTGAAGGTGCGGCAGCCTGCTGTGGTCACTGGGGCCCTTTGCTGACGCAGAGCTTGCTCTTGACGGTATCCGTGCACCACCGTCACCGACAGCACGCGGTCTTGTCGCGCCGGTGCAGGGAGCACGGGGGCGCCTTCTTGGCGTCGAGAGATTTCTTGACAGCTTCCTCCTTCTTGTCGAGCGGGCGCTGGACGCGTTGGGTCATGCCCAGGGGTCGCGCGCCTTGGCTCCAAGGCACCGTCTTGGGGCAGAGGTGGTGGAGGCACTCCTTGAGTCACGTCGCCCACACCTGGCGAAGGGCGAGGCAACGAGAGGGACGGTGCGGGAGAGCCCCTTGCGGTGCTGACAAGCTCGGTGATGCGAGCGAGCCATTCTTTGTAGAGGTCGTCGATGGGGCGGTAATGCAGGAGCTCGCATGCCATGAGAAGCACGGCCTGCATGTTCGTGGGGGCGCGACGAGCGTGGGACGACGAGCCAACTGGGGTCAGCGACGGAGTGGCGGTGCGGCCTCCCACCGCACTGAGGGGTGCAACGAGGATGCTTGCTGCTCGTTCCCCATCGGGCCGGGGGCAGCATTTGCGGCAAGCAATGGAGAACGACGGGGAGGTCCGCCGACAGGAGCCTTCTGGGCGACGCGTGGGCGAGAGAGGCCCAGCGCTCAGCGCGGGCTCAACATGCGTCAGACATGGATGCGATGAAGCGATGGGATGCGGATCAGTGGAAGGAAGATGTTGGATATAGGGTTCCAACAAAACCATTGAGGGTTCCAACACTAGGGTGCACACGAATATTCCCCCCTACCGAATCTCGCTCCCAGCCTCGCCGCGATCTCTAAGCTAGCTCGATGAACTCACAACCTAGTAGACACAAGATTTATACAGGTTCGGGCCACCGTTGTGGTGTAATACCCTAGGCATGTGTGTGGTGGTGGTGGATTGCCTCTTGGGCTGATGATGAACAGTACAAGGGAAGAACAGCCTCCTGAGGAGAGGTGTTCTTGTGCTTGGCGAACTTCTGTGGATAAGGATGATCTGAACGATCCGTCCCTTTCTACTGTGGTGGCTAGTCCTATTTATAGAGTCCCGGGTCCTCTCCCCAAATATTGAGCGGGAAGGGATCCAACAACGGTCAATTCGAAAGGGGACAGCTAGTACAAGCTATCCTGACTAATGGTGGTCTTCGCCTGTCAAAGGCGCTGGTGGTGACGTCGTCTTGGGCTCCTCGATGACCTCCATCCTGCCATCCAGCTGGCCTTAGTCTTGTTGCACCGATATGGAAACCTTTTCCTGATGCCTCGGTACTCCGTGCCTGTGCTTGCCCCCTTAGCACCAAAGGGGAAACAAGGACACTGCGCGCGCTGGCGCGCGCCTGGCCTTGGTCGTCATGGCTTGCATCACGGGAACCTCGCGAGGTACCCCTTGGCTTGATCTCTCCGCCTCCTCGCGGGCCTGCCTGGCAAGGCCGCTCCTTAGGAGGCCTTGCATCGTCCGCCCCGCGAGGCTTGGCCCCTCGCGAGGGTCTTGAGTGTTGGTTTACGATGATGGGCCGTACTGGGCCATTGGTGGATCCATGCCATGGGCCGCAGGCGGGCAAGTCTGGGGACCCCCGTTCCCAGAACGCCGACAAAAACGCAATGACGACACAGAGATTTTTGGAGTGGTTCTGATAGTTGGTTCTATCGTACATCCACATTGATGAAGACTTCAACCCACGAAGGGTAACAGTTGCGCTAGTCAATGGAGGGCTCCACCCACGAAGGGTCCATGAAGAAGCAACCTCGTCTATCCAACCATGGCCGTCGCACACGAAGGACTAGCCTCACTTGGGTAGATCTTCATGAAGTAGGCGATCTCCTTGCCCTTACAAACTCCTTGGTTCAACTCCTCAATCTTGACGGAGGCTCCCAAGTGACACCTAACCAGTCTTGGAGACAGCACTCTCCAAAAGGTAATAGATGGTGTGTTCATGATGAACTCCTTGATCTTGTGCTTCAAATGATAGTCTCAACGCTCAAATCTCTCTCACAGATTAGGCTATGGTGGAATGATTATTTGAGTGGAAAGCAACTTGGGGAAGGCTAGAGATCAAGATTCTTGTGGTTGGATTGGAAAGTCTTGGTATCAACACATGAGCAGGTGGTTCTCTCTCTGAAAATGAGTAGTGGAAGTGTAGGCACGTTCTGATGGATCTCTCACAAATGGAGAAGGGGGTGGAGGGGTATATATAGCCTCCACACAAAATCTAACCGTTACACACGCTTGACCCAACTCCGTCAAACCGAATATAGAAACTCGGTGAGACTGATTTAGTTCAAAATGTGAACGTTAGGATTCTCGGTTGGACCGACGAGATCAACTCAGTGGGACCGATGTGCTAGGGCTACGGCAAAAACCTCATCTCGCTGAGACCGATTGGATGAACTCCGTGAGACCGATTTCAGCAATTGATTAAACAGAGAGTTGGTTAGGCAAACTTGATGGGACCGATCACTCATTTTGGTGAGACCGAAATAATTGCAATAGGCAACAAAGAGTTTACAAGGACATCTCGGTGAGACCGAGATCCATATCAGTGTGACCAAATTGATTAGGGTTTCTGGCAGTGGCTATGTCTAGTGACCTCGGTGGCACCGGATAGATCAAATTGGTGGGGGCGAGTTTTACTTTAGGTTATGGACAAATGTTGACATGAGAAAGTGGTTGAGGGTTTTGGAGCAATATAACTAAGCACTTTGAGCAAGCAAGTCATTAAGCAACACCTCATCCCCTTTTAATAGTATTGGCTTTCCTATGGACTCAATGTGATCTTGGATCACTAAAATGAAAATGAAGAGTCTTGAGGCTTTGCCAATCTTTGTCCTTAGCATTTTGAATGGGTTCCACATCCTCTTATCCTTGCCACTCCATTGTTGAACTCATCTGAAATGTACTTGATAAAAATATTAGTCCAACAAGAGATACCTTGACATTAATTACCAAAATCACCCAGGGAGCACTTGTGCTTTTAATCTCCCCCTTTTTGGTAATTGATGACAACATACATCATAGCTTTAGATAGAGAGATGAATAGCAACAGGTAAAGCTTTGGAAAGACATGTAACATGCATAGACTCCACCTACATGTATACAATCATGTAATAATGGAATGTAAGAACATGTGAATATATAAGCATGTCAGAGCAAGCTATGAGTTACATGTATCTTGGCTATATGCATCAGAGCAAATGATGTAGATTGAATATGTATACCTTGATGTTCATGAATCCTTCTTGCAAACAATATGTGAAGTAGCAACAGATCATCATGCACATGAGTGTGATGCATATAGTTACCTGTGGTCTTGAGCTAGCTTGGGAAGAGATGAGCTTGAGAAAACAAGGTTAGATAACACAAGAACAGTCTAAATAAAGCAAGTTTAAGAAACCAGAAGAGTACCAAAACTGGGATGACATGTAATGAGTGAGTACTTAGTACTCCATTTGGATATAGACATGTCCCCAAAGATTAAAGATATGCAATGGAATCCAAAGATTTTCTTCCCTTAGATGTGAACTCTTTCTCCCCCTGAATCTGATATTGGATAATGGGAGAAGGTAGGGAAAGAGAAAATCAGAGCAAAGAAGGAAAAGAAAATTAGAGAAAGAACCATTAAGTCAAGAAATGGTTCAAACAAAGAAGTCCCAACATGTCTTTCCCCTCTTGAAGACATGTGTCTTGTCTCCTCTATTGACAATAAAGCATCTGGGAAAGCTAAGATGTCTTTCTCTCCCACGCGATAAGCTTTGATGTGGTCTCTCTCTCCCCCTCTGACATCAATTTCCAAGAAGCGATCTTCTGGAGTATGTGTCAATTAGGTTCAGTCCTTGAGACACATTACAAAGAAGCATGTAGATTACGATGCGGGTAGAGGATAAGCATCATTGAGTAGAGCTGGAAAACATGTGCAGGATGCAATGGTAAAAGTTTTCTTTAGCAATGAAATCGGTAACGTTGATTCATTGTCATCGGTGACACCGAGTTGGCAGGGTCACAGAAGATCCTGATCGGTGCAACCGAGTTAGACCGTGTCAGTTGAACCGATGATCTATTCACAAGGGTACCTTGTGTTTCGGTTAGACCAACAGGTTTGATTCGGAGAGACCGAGTTCAACACAGAGTAAACATTTTGTCAACTCAGCTCACTTGGCAAATAAAATCTTCTAAGGATTTGCAGGGAATTAGAAAACACATAAAGAAGAAGGGATCTAGATGAAGTTTTTCTATAAAATGAAACACAAAGACTGAAACAACAGACAAGAACATAGAAACACCAAAGAACTTCATCTAGAGGGGGTCAGTGACAAAGTCACCTATGTTAGAGTATATTGACTTAGGAGTCAAGTGAAGTCACTTCATCATAGGTCATACTCATCGTTTAAGCTCAAAATGGGGTTAGTTTTTTATGTATTCACATCTTGTTGAGTTGCTTATACTCAAGACTTGGGTCAAAGCTTCTCTAAGATGGAATGACATACCTTGAGTTGTGTTGATCTTGGATGAACTTGTGTTGGAACCTCAAGGTTGATGTAGTCCATCAAGAGTTGAGAGCATCACTTGAAGTTTAAGGTCGTCTTCCTACATGGGTTAGTGTTGCAAGGAAGAGCACTTGTGTATCCAAAAATGACAAACATGTAACTTGATAGCAAATGAAATTCGATAATATAGAAAATTGTCAAAGGATATTTTGAGTGAGGTCATCCTTCCTTGTATTCCACAACCACATAGTAGAGACTTGGTGATGCAGAGATTGCTTAAGATGTGAGGGACTTGCAATCTCATGGATTTGAGCTCATCCAAGTACCTACAGGGGTTAGATAACAATAAAGGGTACAATTATAAATCGAAGACATATGATCATCATCTTAACAGAAATATCAAGGATTAGTCAGAGAAAGACTCATGCCTTGCATGCATCTAGATGGAGTTTCTACTCCAAGTTTGAGGCATCAATGATGTTCAATTCACCTCTCAAGCGACAAACCACTTTCTCATCAAGTGGTTTGGTAAAAATATCCGCCAGTTGCTTATCAGTATGAACGTGCTTAAGACTGATATCACCTTTAGCAACATGATCTTGAATGAAATGATGTCAAACTTCAATATGCTTAGTCCGAGAATGTTGCACGGGATTATGAGAAATCTTAATAGCACTTTCATTATCACAAAGAAATATAACATGTTTCACATGTATCCCATAATGTCAGCGTTCTGGGTACGGGGGTACCTCGACCTGCCAGCTTGCAGCCCATGGCGTGGCTCCATCGACGGCCTGGTACGATCTAGCTTAAACATCAACAAAGTCAAGGCCCTCGCGAGGGGCCAAGCCTCGCGAGGCGAACGACACCAGGACCTCCAAAGGGACCGGCCTCCTCAGGCTGGCTCCCGAGGAGCGGAGATTTCTATGCAACGCTCACCTCGCGAGGTTTAGCTGACGTGAGCCATGACGATGAAGGCTAGGCGGGCGCTAGCGGCCGCAGAGTACCAATTTCCTCTTCTGTGCAAAGGAGGCAAGTAGCAGGCGTGGAGTCCCGAGGAATCAACCCAAGGTTTCCATTCTTGTGCAACAAGACCAAGACCGCCAGGACGGCAGGACGGAGGTCATCGCCGAGCCCACCGGAGCTTCACCACTAGAGGCCTTTGCAGGCGAAGACTACATTAGTCAGGATAGGATGTACTTGTTATCTCCCTTCAAATTTGGCCATTGTGGGATCCCTTCCATCCTCCATTCGGGAAGAGGACCAAGGCCACTATAAATAGGACCTAGCCACCACCAAGGAAAGGGATCGGATCCATTCCACCCTCACCTTCTCACTAGCTTACTTGAGCCCAAGAACACGCCTCCTGAGGTTGTTCTCCTCTGTAGTAGTTCTTCCTCAGCCCATCAAGGCAAATCCACTACAAAGCAGGAGTAGGCTTTTACACCGCAAGGAGGCCCGAACCAGGGTAAACTGTCGTGTCTTTCTTTCCCTAGGAGCTCAACGCATTAGGCTGTGAGGTAAGTGAGTCGAAAGACTGGGTAGGTTGAGATCTCCGCACGCACCCCAGAGTTCGAACCTCTCAAGGGTTTGCGGAACCCAAAATGTGTCATTTGGCGCGCTAGGTAGGGGTGCGTCGGAGCCTCTCTTCCGTCAACCGATCCGCTGCCGTTCCACCGCCGCCATGGCCGATGCCCCGAGGGCCCGTGTTGAGCATTGGGTTGTCCGGTCCACCCCGATAGCGTCTGCCGACGAGGAAGATCTCCACTTTGTGCTGCTCATGGCTCGCGCATCGCCTGGTGGATTCGACCGCGGGCGGCATGGGCCGGCGCCGCCCCCTCTCGTGCCGCGCCGCCACCGTGCCGCTGCGCGGTCTTTGAGCTACACCATGGTGACAACACCACACACTCACAGGGAGCTGCCAAATATGCGAGCTGCGATCATTGTGGATCGAGAGCTACTGAGGTGCAGGTTGGCGGTGAGTGGCCGTGATGCCCTGCTGGAACGGGTCGCCGAGTTGTTGGATGCTGCATGTAGGGGCGCAGCACCATTCTGCGCCATTCCCACGTCTCAAGCCATGGCGGGGGCACGCGCTCGCCCTTGCTATGCCCGCGCAACCCCTCCCGGGGCTCCTGGAGAGCCTCTCGGTGTCGGCCCGGCCCGCGGCACCGCCCGCCTACTTCGACCATGCCGCCCCGAGGCGGGGCGAACCCGAGAAGCCTCCCCTGGGGCCACGCTAGGGCACCAATCCTTAGCCACTAGGACCTGGTGCTAGGCCCAGAGGGCAGCAGCGCAAGGCAATCGGGTAGCGACTCAGGCGCGGCTAGCCCGGAGGCCTATGTGCCAAAAGCGATGGACCTAAGATACGTGTCAGGAGAAGGCCCCAGCCGATCCCCCATGCCAGGCTAGGCGCTGGGAGCACACGAGGGCGAGGCACACTATGAGCCGCTGCAGGGCTCCACCAACGCCTTCGACGATAACAGCCACTTGGTACATCCAATGCCTCAGGAGCACGATTACACTAACGATGGACCGCAGGTTAACCAACCTACAGCCACCGCCAGGGCCCCCGGGGTGGCAGCCCCGCTACAGGTGGACGGAGGGCCTTGCACCTTGGTCTCGTCCTGTTTCCAGACGCCCCAACAGTGGTCGGGGCGGCGCAGGGCGGGGTCCTTGTCGGGCGACATGAAGCAAGGCCACATGACTATGAAGGTCTCAGCTCGTGACATTCTCATGTAATAATGAGTGGGGCTGTACACGCCCCAGAGTCTCCCGAGGGCCGCCCTGGGGCCTCACGGGGGCTCCCACCAACGTCCAAGTGGAAGCACCATGTTCCGCGCTTGCTGTCGACACTGTTCCCCAACGACTATGCCCACACCCAGTGGAAGCACTTAGCTCCACGCTGGTGAGAAGACCAGAAGACTAGCTAGGAGCCGGACGCGACTGTTTGCTTTTGCCCCTCTTTCTGTACCCAATTTGTCGTCTTCTTACCAAAAGAAAAATGGGGGGGGTATTTTCTTGTCTTGCGCTGGTTTCTCGCTTTCTGGCTTCGCATTTTATAGCAAGGCTCATGCCCGCTTCCCCCTCCGACGAGCACCTCCTAAGCGGGGGCTGGGTGCGGTATGCGTGCATTGAGCATGTCCGGGCCAGCCCCGAATATGCAAAGGCAGCTCTCGGGGGCCAAGGATGTGGCCATTACGGGCGCACCTTGCCATGGTCCGGCAGTCGTTCACTCGCGAGGCACTCTAGGACAGGCCAGCAGGCCCCTCGGGAGGCTCAGAACCTCGCGAGCCCCCGGCAGGCTCACCTCAAGAGAAAAAGCGCCGCTGCAACACCAGGGCCCACTCGAGGCCCGCAGGGCCAAAGATAAGTCAGAACAATGACCCTGCTTGGGAGCCCACAGGCCTTCTGGGTCACGCTCCAGGTGCTACTTCAAAAGCATTTCATAATCTCATACATTATAAGGGCCCCCCCTTTCAAAATGCTCTCACAAGGACGTGTCCGAGTTTCTTGTCATACAGGTCAAAGCGAAAAGAAACATAGGCCTAGCTGGATGCGCCTTCTTCATCACCTCTGTCTGTGCCGCTCTTATCGCTGCGACCATCATCCTCATCTTCACTACCCACGCCATCTTCTTTGGCCGTACTCACGACTGCGTCATCCTCTGGAGCAAACTCTCCTACCAGGGCATCCACATGATCACCCACCCACCCGGCCAGGTTGTCCTGAATGACCACGAGCACGGGGGCTAACGCGACATTGAAGTCGAAGTGAGGATCGAGGTTGAGGAGGTGGCTGAAGACACGTGAGAATGTGTGCCCAAGAAGACCCTGACTCCTCTTCTCAACAAGCTCGCGAGCCCTTACGGCCTGATCCTCCAGGCGGGTCACGATGTCGGTGAAAAAGTTGAGGTGGTTGGCTTAATCGTTCTCGTGCGGGTGAGCAGTGCTCTCATCGCAGATGGTGCCCAAGGCGCGGTTGGCTCTGACTCTGAGATCCTGGAGCATCAAGGTGTGCTCGCCCTGCAGCATCTGGCGGCGATTCGATTCGTTCTCGGTCTTCTCCGCGAGGGATGCGACATCCTTGACCTACTGCTAAAAGGAGGACAGTTCAGCACGGGTAGAGGCCAAGGAAGACTCGAAAGAGGCCCAAGCTTCCTTGGCGTCCCTCTCATGTTGTTCCGCAGATTCCAGCTACACCTTCTGGGCGGTGGTCCTGCCCTCGAGGTCGGCTTCCAGCAGCTCCAGCTTCAGGCGATGCTTATCGGCCAGATCCGCACGAGCCTTCGCCTCCTTCTGCTCGACCTCCAGCTGGACCCAAGCCTCTCGGGCAGTGATGGCATCCTTAGCCGTAGCTGCCTGGCGCTCCATCACCTCCAGCCATTCTGACGCTAGGCTCTGCTCCATGTCCTGCAGCGCCAGGTTCTCCTGGCATCTCAGGAGTTCCACCTCGTCATGAGGCACTTCGCCCGGTGACGTAGCTAGGAAGGCCTGTCGTGCCTCAGTCTCCCTCTCAAGGGCGGCGTTTGAAGTCTGGAGCTCTCACTCTCGCTCGTCGGTTTCCTCACAACGACGATCAGTGGCCCAAGATTGCGTCGGCACAATCACACTGAAGCTTCCCAAGATTGATGGTGACTTTTAGCTGGTGCCATTCACACGCCAACTGAAGGTCCTCCGTCTCGAGGCGGGTGTCGATGTCAGCAAGCTCTCCACCAAGCCGAATCATTGCATGCATCGCCTGCCGAAAAGCTCATAGCAGACACCACTGCGCCCGCGCATGAACTCCAACGCACGGCCAAGCCCATCTTCTATCCTGGGAGCTGCCGGAGGGGCGTGGAGCGGCTCGCTTGCCTCTGGCTGGGGCCTGGTTAATGCAGTTTCGCAGCCTGAAGATGAAGCCGGTCCAGGGGGCGCCCGATCGCCAGCGATGATCAGTGGAGGAGCCATCAGCACACCCCCTGTCCCCTAGGCCAGGTTGCGGAAGAAGGAGGCAGGAGGCTCAAGACCGAGGCCCCCTAGCAGCACATCAGTTGCCGGAGTTGGCCCTATGCCTTGCACGGGAGCCAGGCGTGGGGAGCTGGGCGTTGGGATCGGGCCAAGTGTTCCTGGAGGACGCCTCGCCTGAGGCTTTGCCAACACGGGGATCCTGCGAAGCCTTGGTCAGGGAAAAACGTGATGCACAGGAAGTCAATAGAATGAGGAACTTACTCGTCCACGGCTATGTACTTCCTCTACTTCAGCGACTAGTAGGCGTCACCATTACAGCTCGGAGACCCCTTCGTCTTACGGAGTGCTTCAAGATTCAGGCGAAGCCGGCCGGGATTTGAGGGGCGATCCCCAGCAGCTGGAGCGCTCGGCAGGGCTCCCTGGTCGGTTGCCTCAGGAGCACCAGGGGGCACCTGCCCCTCAGCTACTGCCTCGGGGCCGCTTCCCAAGCCTCGAAGGCTTCCGCCTCAAGGACATCAGGTCGCGCCAGCCGCGTGGTGGCCCCTCCCGGGGCCCTCACCAGGGCCTCAGGAGCCTCGGTCTCTTGAGCAACCGGTGCCGCCTGACCTTCGGAGATCGCCTCGATGGCACCTGGTGGCGTGTGCCCCCTCGTTTCCACATCCACGGCACACGCTACGGGGTCGAGAAGCAAGGGAGCCACGAGGATGGGTTTCCCCCGAGGCCCTTCAAGGCCTGCTGGGCATAACCCCCACTCATCTAAGACGGGCATCTGCTTCACGAAGTCCACCTTTTTTGAGCACTGGTACAGGAGGCAGCCCTCCCCTGGAAGCATGGCGGGTTCAGAGTCGCCCGTCAGATGCTCGAGCACCTTGCTCGGTGTCTCGGAAGGAAGCGCAGGCGCTTGGTGCCTCATGGGGTCCTTGGCGCCGGTGAAGGACCATATTGGGCGGGAATGGCGCTGGAGCGGGGCGATGCGCCACTGGATGAATTCCTGCACCACCATTGGTGCCGTCACCCCGAGCTTCTTCAGCCTGGTCAGCTGCATCCAGACGCGGGCAAGCCGATGGTCGACAAGCTTCACATGCACCCTGCTGGAGCTAGGCACTGCTGGCGCTCGAGAGGTCAAAAGTAGGGGGCTGCGCGTGTCGGCATCTACAAACATCCACTTCTTCCGGAACCCCTTTGCATCTGGCGATAGCTCAAAGTCCATCCCCGAGCCAGCCGTCGCCACAATAGCTTGGAAGGCCGCCACCCCGAGCGCTAGCGGACGTCGACCAGCCGGAGCAAGAAGAAATGGCGAAACAAGGCTAAACAAAGAGAGATGCCGACCATGGCTTTGCAAAGTAAAGCGAAGACATCAAGGAGGATGATGGAGCGGGGATCCAGGTGCAGCACATGGATCTGGTAGTGCGAGATTATGGCATTGAAGAAAGGGGAGAAAGGGGGGATCAGGCTCGTGAAGAGGGCGTGAAGATGGATAGGAATCTCGGTGGCTCTCATGTCACCCATGGACCAAGATGCAGGCCGGGCAATCGTCACCTTCCGCTCATTGGAGTCGGCGGCAAGAGTTGGGTGGTCCTTGGCCAGCCCCTCTCGGTTGATCACCGTCGACTGCTCGAGAGCAGGTTCCAAGACTGGCGAGGATTCAGCCGGAGCATGCGACTTCCCTTTTTTCTTCCTCTGCCGTGGGACCATGGCGGAAGCAAGGAGAGGGAAAGAACACTGACGCCGGATCTGTGAGAAGGATTGCAAGTTGGGGGAGAGAAGGAGCCAAGGCCAAGCGCAAGAATCAACAGGGGCGGACTGCTTTGGCAACGGGCGGCCGCCAGGCTTGGCGGATTTCAAGGCAGCATGGGGAGCGGAGACGCCCACGTCCCATCAACCACCACGCCTTGCCAAAGGCTGCAAGAGGTTAGGGCCCATGGTGCTCCGTACTTGCCCTTTGGCTTCACTCAGAAGCCAAATGCGAGCGCGCCTCGGGCCCAGGGGCTACTGTTGGCGTTCTGGATACGGGGGAACCCAGAGCTACCTGCCTACGACCCATGGCGTGGCTCCATTGATGGCTTGGTACGACCCAGCTTCAACATCAACAAACTCAAGGCCCTCGCGAGGGGCCAATCCTCACAGGACGAACGACACCAGGACCTCCAAATTGATCGGCCTCCTCAGGCTGGCTCCCGAGGAGCGGAGATTTCTATGCAAGGCTCACCTCGCGAGGTTTGGCTGACGTGAGCCATGACGACCATGGCCAGGCGGGCGCCAGCGGGCGCAGAGTACCAATTTCCTCTTTGATGCAATGGAGGCAAGCAGCAGGCGTGGAGTCCCAAGGAATCAACCAAAGGTTTCCATTCTTGTGCAACAAGACCAAGACCGCAAGGACGCACTACAAAAAAATACACTTCCGTGATGATACGTGTTTGTCACAGTAGTCGCATTTTTTGTCATGTATCTACATCCATGACGATTTTATGACAGAATCAAGATAGTCATACATGTGCTGTCGTAGAAGTGTTCCATGACATTACCGAAATTATCATCACAGAAGTCTCCACTTCCATGACGATAAATCGCGCGTCACGGAAGTGCTTTCGTCAAGGGTGACCGACACGTGGCATCCACCGTAACGGAACACCGTTAAGCTATCGGGTCCGGTTATGGATCCGATAACCCGTTAACAGCCCCGCCCAATAGGTATTTTCCACGTGTAAAATCATCATTGGCTGGAGGAAACACGTGTCGGCTCACCGTTGGGACAGATGTCATCCACTCATTGGACCCAAGGCGCCTATGATACGTCGACACGTGGCATGGCCCAATAGAGGCCCATTCCTGTGAAAAGGCCGGCCTGTTTGACTTGGTCAAAAGGTGGCGGGCCGGCCCACGGAAAGCCTGTTAACGACATGTTCTCATATAGCCCATTTATAGCCCGCTAATCGAGGGCCCGTTACGACCTCTCCGAATTAGGCCCAGTAGCATCATCTTGGCCGTCCAATATGATTCCAGCCCATTTTAACTTCTGGCCCATGTATGGCCCATGACGTCTTTCGACCCATATGAGGCCCTTTGTAACTTTTGGACCATTAACGACCCATGGTGAAACTATCCCATAATAAACAGTGTATCACTTTATACCCATTAACAGCCCATTATTCCATTGGGCCATTTCCAGCCCATGTTATCTTTCGGCCTTCTCAGGGCCCATTTATTCTTGGGCTCATTTCCAGCATTCGGTTACTTATGGACCGTTACTGTCATTTTCTGCTTGTGGGCCAAATTCAACCCATGGTTACAGTGGACCCGTTTGTGTCCCGTTAATACGTTGGGCCGTTTTCATGTCAAAGAAAACCTGTTCGGCTGTTTTCATAGAGTTATCAAATACGGCCTATTTACGGTCCGTTATGGTCCACGAATAGTACGTCCCATGATTAGCAAAATGATTATACGCCCCGTAGAAGGCCCATGGATCGTACGGCCCGTAAAAGGCCCATGGATCGTACTACCTGTAGAAGGCCCATGGATCCTACGGCCCGTAGAAGGCCCATGGATCGTACGCCCCGTATAGAAGGCCAATGGATCCTACGGCCCGTACAAGGCCCATGGATCATACGGCCCGTAGGAGGCCCATGGTTACAACAGTCTGTGTGTTGCCATGATTATTGTGGGCTAGTTACCAGAAATAGATTATTGTGGCCACTAGAAAAACACAAAAAAAGAACTGCAGTGACTACAAGCAAACAACTAAACAAGACAATAAGGAAATAAATAAGAAAGAAACTAATGCTAGCCTTATTACCGCTATTACACATATTACATCCACTGGACATCAAAGTTCGCCACTAGTGCAAATATAGGGAACAAAGCAGCATATTACATACACTGTCCGTCAAAATTGGCCACCAGTGCAAATAAACGAGGCAGCAAAACAAGAGCATAACTGAAACAACTTTAGAAGAGCTCAAGAAACATTATCCTGGGTATCCACCACGCCGGAAATAAGCTTAGCAAGCTTATTAGCTTTGTCGCGTTTGGCGCTAAAATCCTCACGCTTGTTGTTGCACCAAAGTATGCATCTGAATGCTCCAAGCACTTCTGCTGTCCTTCCACTTCTTGTCGCAGCACAGCTAATCGATGTCTTTCATCTTGGAGTTGAGACTCAAGAAACCGAACTGATTCAGACAGCGAGTTTGAATAGCTTGTGCAAGCAGTACTGGCCAGTAACTGGAACACTAAACCAAGATAGGACTTTGGGGTTGTCTCACTGTCTCCAAGATAGTCTTCCTTAGCTGTTTTATCAACTTTTTTGGAGACCAACAAGGATGTCTCACTATCCTGAACCTTATCTGCATTACTTCCTTTACCATTGCTTAATAAGGCACTCTTCCCCAATATTCTGTCAGCATTCTAAAACAAGAAACAAGCAGACACATAACAGGTTTAGCATGTACTAGTATATGAAACTCATTTCGGTAAACCATTTCATTAGTAAGGTGGACATGATTAAACTACCAAGTCTTCTATTGCCAAGTACTAGTACATAATAAAAGCATCAAACTAACATATATCTATGTCCTATTGTCACTACATTGTCTTGCCAAATCAAAATAGAGACACGGTTCAAATCATATCAGTTCAAGACAAAGCAGCAGTGAAAGAATACAAAGCGTGGGAAACTACACGGCACAACAAGATTTCAGATGGGTACCACGGGTCTACATGTACAACAACACTATTGGCTCTATTGTGATGCTAGTAATGTGCATGATATGAGAAGTCAACTATATACACAATTGAACTTGAAATCAACAGAGCTATTGATAAGAGCAAACCTGTTAAAGAAACATGCGTGAACATACCTGCTGTGCCATTGGAGTTTCGATTGGATCCTTCAATTTAAAAATAAGTTTGTATGAGCAAATACAGTGATACAAGAGCAAAGCAGTATGCACGATAGCAATCATAGTTAAAAAAGTCGCGCCTAAGCGAGCGCTTAAGCGCGCCTAGGCTCTAGGCGTTGGCAAAACACATTGCGCATAACTACGCTTAATATGTGCATAACTGCGCATAAGCATGCGCTCTGGTTAGTAACGAGCAAGGCGGTGGCAAAACACACAATTAACGCCTGGCGCTTTTTTGAACTATGATAGCAATGGAATCTTAAATTAGAACAGTTGTTCTTCAGGTTTAGGCACCTGTTCTACATGAACAGAGTACAGTAAGATGCAAGAATATAGTACTTAAAAATAGAAAATGAGCTCATAGACCTCACCACATTCTTGGTTCAGGACTAGTACAAAACAAGGCATTCCCAGTCATCGTCCAGTAAATGTGTCTTTGGAGAACGTAAGCGAATTTGATGAGTTTCTTTACCGGTGAAGTACGTTTTCTTCAGGTAATTCCGATACTGCCACCAAGCATTCTTGAAGATAACAGAGGTATTAGCACAGGTTACCTCATCCTAAGTTTCCAAATCGGGCCTTCTCTATAGAGAAAAATGGGAAAAATTTGTTGTATTATAACCATCATGGAGGTAGTATGTGTGGGACAAAGCAAAGTAATTGCCATGAATAACATTACTTACACATAACTCCTGGAAAAACACCTGCAAGTAGCATTTTCCTTCATCTTCATTATAATATTTCCAAGATGGGAAGATATGCACATACGATTTAACAACATCAAATGCGATAGATGCTAAACTACGACTAGCTGGTTGTGCTTCCTCCACAGGAATAAGCGTACTAACTGGTGGAGTTGGGGTTCGCCATGGTAGTACTGGCCCTTTGGGCACTGGAGCTGCCTTACTAACTGCTCTTGTTTGGGAGCTCTGTGGTGGAGATGGTGCTGTATCAACAGGAACTGGGTTACTATTTGCTGGGGTTGGGGTTAGATTGGGTGAAGCTGGTTCTCTGTCCATCGTAGTAAGGGTACAATCTGAGAGAGGTTGGATTATGTGTGGTAGGGCTGGTTCTCGTGCATGTAAAACTGGGGTGCTATCTCCACCAAGAGGTAGCACTGTTTTATTTGAAGACCGTGCTTTTAGTCTGCTAGATACTGGCATCACCCGCTGCAATTGAAATGGCTGATAAACAGGAAACGTAGTTAAAGGTACATACATTATATGAGAGACAGATGCAATAGATAGTGTGGAAAAAAGAGGGCATGAGATAGTTGACATGTATATTGTTTAACTATAATGGATAGCATGACATAATTTCACATATATGATGTCTATCTAAAGTGGATAGCATAGCATAACATAATTCAAAGATATGATGAATAACTAAACATGATCGCATGACATAATTCACCTACATGTTATCTAAGTAATCAGGATCACATCATTTAATTCACATATGTGATTTATATGCTAAACATAGGGCATTCAATATGATGTATGAACTAAGAACATGATGTTGAATATTGTGAAAGGACCGAGAAGACGTGTCTAGAGGGGGGTGAACAGACCCTCAACACACAAAGTTGACAGTTTTTAAGTTTTTCAAGTTGACGTGGAGTTTAAGCACAAGTTTAAGCTTTCACAATACACATCAAGAAAGCATGCAAAGAGTATATGAGCAGAGGAAAGTAAAGCATGCAACTTGCAAGAGAGTAAAGGGATGGGATTGGAGTGTGCGAACGCAATTGGAGACAAGGAGATTGTTGGCATGGTTCCGATAGGTGGTGCTATCGTACATCCATGTTGATGGAGACTTCAACCCACAAAGGGTAATGATTGCGTGAGTCCACGGAGGGCTCCACCCTCGAAGGGTCCACGAAGAAGCAACCTTGTATATCCCACCATGGCCATCGCCCATGAAGGACTTGCCTCACTAGGGTAGATCTTCACGAAGTAGGCAATCTTCTTGCCCGTACAAACTCCTTGGTTCAACTCCACAATCTTGACGGAGGCTCCCAAGTGACACCTAACCAATCTAGGAGAGACCACTCTCCAAAAGGTAATAGATGGTGTGTTGTTGATGAACTCCTTGCTCTACTGCTTCAAATGATAGTCTCCCTAGCACTCAACTCTCTCTCATAGGATTGGATTTCGTGGAAAGATGATTTGAGTGGAAAGCAACTTGGGGAGGCTACAGATCAAGATTCATATGGTTGGATTGGAATATCTTGGCCTCAACACATGAGTAGGTGGTTCTCTCTCAAAAAATGAATGCTGGAAGTGTAGGCATGTTCTGATGGCTTTCCTCATGTATGAGGAGAGGGTGGAGGGGTATATATAGCCTCCACACAAAATCTAACTGTTACACAGAATTCACCAAACTCGGTGGGACCGAATCATAAAACTCCGTCGGATCGATTCAGTACAAAATGTGACCGTTAGGCATTTCAGTGGGCCCGATATGATCAACTCGGTGGGACCGATGTGCAAGGGTTAGCGTAAAACCTCATCTCGGTTTGACCGATTACACAAACTCGGTGGGACCAATTTGGTAATAAGCAAAACAGAGAGTTGGTCAGGCAAACTCGGTTTGACCGATTACATCTTCTCGGTGAGACCGAAAATATTGCAATAGACAACAGGGAGTTTGCAGGCCCATTTCTATGAGACGGAGATCCCATCGGTGAGACCGAATTGACTAGGGTTTCTGGCAGTGGCTATGTCAAATGAACTCGGTGGCGCCGGATAGATCAAATTGGTGGGGCCGAGTTTGACTTTTGGTTTGGGACATATGCGGATGCGAGAAAGTAGTTGAGGGCTTTGGAGCATATCACTAAGCACTTTGAGCAAGCAAGCCATTAAGCAACACCTCAGCCCCTTTTAATAGTATTAGCTTTCCTATGTACTCAATGTGATCTTGGATCACTGAAAACAGAAAATGTAGAGTCCTGAGCTTTGAGCTTGAGCCAATCCTTTGTCCTTAGCATCTTGAAGGGGTTCCACATCCTCTTGTCCATGCCACTCCACTGTTGGACTTATCTGAAATACACTAGATAAAAGTATTAGTCCAACAAGAGATATGTTGACAATAATTACCAAAATCACCCAGGGAGCACTTGTGCTCTCAATTGTGTATATGATGTCTAAACTATGCAATGCAAGACACCATATGCAGGATATGAGCAGTATAACCGTGCCAAGTTAGAGCAGACACCTCGGTGGGGGAATAGGACTGGTCATCTGTCTCTGAATCCATCTCTGAGGAGCTATCGAGACCCAACAAGAGATTTGCTTCGACAGGTAGCACTATCTGCTCTGATGGCCTTGTTTTCACTCCAGATTTTTCCATCTCCCACCCAAATGGCTGATTCACAGGAATAGTAGTTTAATGTACAAACATTGTCGACAAATAGAAATGAAATGAGGAAAAGTATGGGCAAGATATCATTCAAATATATGATTCCTGGTTAAACAGGATGGCATTGCACATTTCACATATATTATGGCTGGCTAAAAGACATGAGACAGTATAATTCCCATATATGATATAGAAACTAGACATGTGGCATTACAGAACATCTCTAAACTAAGCAGATGACATATATGATATCAAAAGTACGCACTGTAAGGCAACATATGCATGATATGACTAACATCATCATGCCAAGGTACAGCAAACACCTTGGGGGGTAAATAGGAGTGGTCAGCGGCGTCTGAATCCGCCTCAGAATAGATATCTTCCTCTAGATTACAATCTAGAGAGGGGAGGGGGAGGGTTTGCCATTGAACGCACCATGGAGCAATGTCTGCATGACATTGTATTGCTGCGCAAAACTCTTCTCTTTTTCTCTACATGTTCAACACGACTGTGTACAAATCTGACATGCGTACAAAAAAATATGGTGAGCTTATGTAAGGAGAGCATGCAGAAATTTAGAGTGACGGTAACAACCAGTGGATGGATCCAAAAATAATGATAGCAGGCTGATGATTGCTTTAATGTAATAAAAAGACAGATCATGATTGCTTTACTATTTGTTTCCCACCAAAGATGAACAACATAGGTATACCCTAGGTGAACCAGATATTAGACAGAGATACTATTCATTCCTGCCTTGATATGTGCCCCACAACTAATTTAGAACTCAAGTTTGAACATTAATTTGGACCTGACTTGGAGTCCAAGAGGTGGACAGGACGATAAAGTAGCAGGTAATTTTAAGCAATGCATAACATAAGTAGAAACAAAAGAGTGCGACCTCTCTTGTGGACCGGTGTACTCCTCAGGTTCGTTTGCTGAGTCGATGATGATGATGCCATTGCGGTGGGTGTCTGTGGCAGGGAAGGAGATCTCAGGCGGCGAAATACGGTCAGGAGTCATGATGTCTGGTCTGGTGGATGCTTCTGTCGATGGAGCAACTCAGGTGAGGTGGACGACATCACGGCAAGAGCAGGACAAACCACAAAAAGTTCCCTTTGACACCTACCTGTAACTGAAGTAATTCTGTAAGGGCTCATTTGGCTTTCATGATTCTAAAAATGCAGGGATAGGAAAAACACCGGAATAGGATATGAATGAACACGGTAAACAGAGCATTTGTAAACGCATGATTTCTGTCAACTTGGGTGTTTGGTTCACAGGAATTGGAAGAGCAGAGGAATGTAAAAAAAACATGGCCAAAATAAAGTGCAACCATATGAAAGCGTCTACAGTTAGAAGGTTATTCTGCAACTAATGCAGTTAGTCTTGTTTTCATGCATAGGATTTTGAAAAGTATGTCCAGGTGGATGTTTTGCTTCATTCCTTTCAACAAAATGCATGAATAATTGAATAGTAGAGTGCCATAGCAAAATTCCCTATTGCTATGTTTTTCCGTTGAACCAAAATAACCCTAATGGATCGACATGAATGTATAGTAATAAGTGATGCAACAAGTGTACAACCTCTTTGTCGTAGTCGTGTCGACCTCAGCATCATTGGGTTGGCCACTGAAGAAGTTGCGGCAGAGTTGGCTATCGGAGGTGCGGAGGAAGATCTAAGGAATCAATAGACGGCGTCCAGGGCACTCCTCTGTTGTGATGGATCGTTCTGTCGTCGGAGCAGCTCCGGTGAGCCCTAAGATGTCAAGGTTGAAGCAGCACAAGACAGACATCGTCAATCTAAAGTGGGATTCTAATAGCATCTCCAATAGATGATGAAAAACAGATGGAAAATTTACATCACCAAAAACCACCTGACTACAACAGATGTAAAAACTTTTGACTCTGAACTTAACTGTCATAACTGAAATTTACTTTGGAATCTGAATGTTATTGTCGAAACTGAACGTAATGGTAGCAGAGAGGCACTTGACATGTAGTTTAGGGAGGGCCTGCTGTTCATCTTCAACCTGCACCCCCCTTAGCCGCCAGCCACCACCGGCCTCGCCGCCGGCCCCAGCGTCGCCTCGCCGCCCCGAAACAACTCCCCATTGCCGGTCCGCCGCTGCCCCGCCGCCCCGGCCAGCCCTCTAGGCCCCCACCCACCACCCTCAACTCTAAGAGAGATAGTGGGGTACCTCTCCGGCGAGCCCCCTTCCTACTACGAGTGATTCTTCCTTTTCACCCCCTCTAGTCGATAGCTAGCACTTGCAATTGGTATCAGTGCAAGGTGCTCCCTTATTCTGGGTGATTCGGTTTAACCACATGGAGTTTTAGCTGTGTCAATTGCAGGGATAATTTTCGGTCTCAAAACCAGCAGATCAAGGGTAGGGGAGCCCAAGCTGTAATCTAAGGATCAATGGTCACAAGGGACAATGGGGACACGATGTTTACCCAGGTTCGGGCCCTCTTAAAGGAGGTAAAACCCTACGTCCTGCTTGATTGTATTTGATGAGTATACGGGTTATAAGAGTTGGTCTACCTTGAGGTCATAATGGCTAAACCCTAGCTATCTAGACTATGATTATTCTGATAGCCTCTCTAGACTAAACCATCCAGTTTATATAGACACTGGAGGGGCCTAGGGTTGTACACAGTATGTTCACAAAAGAAGGAAACAGAACATCCGGACACCAAACTTGCCATCCACGCATATAGGAGTCCTACCCGGACACGGGTGATAGTCTTCTGCTTTATCTTCACGGCCGATCAGTCTGATCCATATTGAATAGACCGGACACCTGAGGAACCCCGAATCCAGTACTCCCTCAGTAGCCCCCAAACTTTCCTTCAATGACGATGTAGTATACGACTTATGTCTTCGGCTTTGCAAGGCGGGTTCTTCATCACACTCCGGATTGAGGATAGTCCGGTTTTGACCTACATATTCTGCCTTTACGATTCCTTCCTGTTGTCGCCTCAATTTCCATGCGCTGGGTAAATGTAAACGGTCCATATTTTTTTTACAAATAAGCCCCTTACCATGCACGGGCGGCATCTATATATAGAGGTTAGATCCCCAAATGCCATCGCACATCACACAAAGAGCATCGAAGCAAACCACATAAAATTTCAAAACATGGTGAGTGCTCCTAGCTCCTTCTCACGCCCTCATGTCCCTGAAGAGGGTGATTGGCAACGCTACTCAATGTCCCTCCTCCAGCTGAGTCGACTTAAGACACATGGATATCTCCCTCCCGCAGATCTAGTCTCCGTGTGGGCGGGATTGGCCTCGATTGGCAATGACGTGCTAGCAGAGAATTTCCCCAACCCCAACAGAGAGGAGAGGGTGTGCTTCGTCTCGTTTCTTTAAAGGGGCTTAGGATTCCCGATCCACCCCTTCCTCCGAGGTCTACAGGAGTTCTGTGGGATCCAGCTGCACAACCTTACACTAGGTTCTATCCTGCACATATTAGGTTTTGTCGCTCTCTGCGAACTATGTTTAGGCTATGAGGCTCATTTTGAACTCTGGATAAAGTTCTTTCGCCTCGTCCCTCGTCATCAAGGGGTTCTATATTTGACGTGGGCGGCGCCGAAGTATGTCGCATAGACGGATCGGGTTTCCTCATTGGAACTCCCAAAAAGGGAGCCGAGGAATGGACTCTAGAATGGTTTTATATTGAGGATGTTCCCCTCCCGGACCCAGTTTGACGCGGTCTTCCTGAATTCTACATCGCTCCTTTGAAGAAACGCCTCAACTGGCGCCCCCGAAGTTACAAGCAAGAGGACAGTGCGGAAGTAATGAGGTTGGTCAGCAAGGTCAGGTTACTCGCTCATTCCGAACACTCAATAGTCGAAGTCATGGCCATTGCGATAAAGTGATGCATCAGCCACTTTAGTGTATAGTAACCCCTCTATGGTGTTACAACAAAGAGGACGACACATCTCGTTATAAGCGTGAGGGCCCGAATACCCCAGCCGCTCTGGCCGCCATCCTGGTAGATCTTTATAAGGGGGAGAAAGAAGAATTCACCAGTTTAAACTGTCAGGAAGGTTTCTCCATGTATAACCCAATTGAATGGGTAAGTTTTTTATTATCAACATTGTACCACCTCATTATAGAGGTATGCTTATCGAACTATTCTGGTCGTCTTAAAACAGACTTGGAGGAAGGTGGTCAAAAATGTTCATTGCCCCTTCCCACAGCCAGAGGACTATGCTCGCAACGAGGACCCCGACTTCCACGAGGATCCGGATATATTTATAGAGTACAATGATGGAGTCTTTTATCAAGCAAGCTTTGATGGCTCAGAAGTGGCTATTATGGCTGACTACCCCAGCCTTATCCCTTTCTCCATTGTAAGTACTCGAAAATTATCCTTAAAAAGGGATCCCCCTACTTGCGTCTCACCCATCACACTGAATTGTGCCTCATAGGATCGGCGCTCAGCAAGCCACACTCCATCGAGGGCGGCCTCTAGGAAAGTAGCATTTAGATAGGTGAGCCTTCAAAACGAAAGAAGTCGGGAGCGCCATTGAGCCCCCTCCTTCATAGAAGAGGTATAACTTTTATCATGTGCCTAGGCATAAGACTAGATTGTCATATTTATCCTCCCATCTTATTTCAGGAGGAGCACACGGCGAACTGTGTCCAAAGTCCTCGGGCTCATCAACCAGGACGAGAGCCAATATGGATGGCGTGCCAACTCATCCACCTCATGAGGATTTGGATGACGTATCCATCACGAAATCCGAAGTGGAGAGCATGATGAATCATCGACGACTGAAAGAGACCATGCGTGCTCCAGTTTTTATTGAGCAGGAGTTTAATGCCCTCAGCACCGTGGATGCAGATATCCGATCCACCCGGCATGGACTTGTTGGAGTTGCTCACCTGTTTTGAAAAGATATGTAGGTAATGGTTTGTGTAAAATTAATAGATATATGCCAGTAGCCCCCGAGACTTGAAGTGGTTTAGACCAACTGATTTAAGGATCGTTATCACCGCAAGTTCTCAAATAGAAGAACAACACGCTGTCCAAGGATCTTCAAATGAGCCGGACAAAGCTACATGCTGCCACCTCGGAGCTAGAGGAAATGAAGAAAGTCCAGTGACCAAAAGAACAAATTGGAGGAGGAAAAGGATAAGCAAGCTGAAGATATAAAAAGCTTAAAGGCTCAATTATCAGGCACACAAAAAGAGAATAAAAATTTGAAAGGCGGCATATTCAATATGACCGTTGAACCATCCAGGGGACTCTTATCTTCCCATAATACGGAGTGTTATAATGTTGTTCTTACAGGTCTGTTAACCGGACCTCCTGAAGAAGATGTATCCGGATTCCGAGGCGATGTTCTAAAAGAGGTGTGTGTAGTGCATGAGTAGGCCCGGAAAGCCATGAAGAGTATGGTCAGAGCCTTATGGCCATCAGATGCCCCTCCAAAAAGTACGGAGGGGTTAGCAAACCTGTTGAAAGGTGCTTGGCGCCGTTTTGAGCTATGGAAGGCGTCAGCATGCCGGGAAGGTGCACAAGAGGCATGGGCGATGGTGAAAACACACTACACCGGGCTTGATCCAAATCATATGGCCCTAGTTGGACCTCAGGAACCGGATGGAAAAGAGATTCCCATGAACTTGGTATATGACCAAGTGATGATAGCTGTGAAATATTCACAAGAAGACCGTAGCTTAAACCGTCTTATAGATGGCATAGATAAAGAGTAGGCGTTCGATTCCATGTACCAATGTACTTTATCATCGAACTTATCTCCAACCGAACTTGTCAAAATTAGTCATCGCAGGCCTTCGGCTTCAACCTCTGAACCAATAAGTTGGAGCGTTTCTGGATACCATGTTGGAATGCAATAAGCATTCAGCATGTCCGGAAACCAGGCAACCTAGTCATATTGGTCAAACAGACAAAATTTGTTAAGGGGGGTATGTTATATTACTATTGAACATAAGAAATATCTTCTAGGGAAAGTAGTTCCGTTAAGGGTTCCTTTCCTTGGGTCAACATGCTTAATTATGCGTGCCTAGGCTTTGATCTGAATTACGGGCAGGCTATCCCATATTTGTTAGAAGAATTACATAAACGTAAACAATCTGTCATTGCTTGCCGACCAGTTATTCCCTAAAGAATGCTAGCTTTCGGCTTCACCCTTCTGAGGTACAGATATGGATTACCCAGTTGTAACAATCATAGAGCTACTCCCTTTACACCCTAGCTAAACAATCGGGAACATAGGGTATAAACACAGGAGCAAGGCAACCCAGCTTGGCAAAACCTTAAGTTATAGAGGTGAATATAATGGCAAAAGATGTATAGAACAAACGGCGGAAACAATGGAGGCAACAAGCCTTCAATAATAAGCTTCGTCGAAGAAGCCCCCAGTTATAGTGGGGTGCATACATTTAAAGATGTGTACCCCTAATAGTTCGGTAGATCCAAACATACCCTGGGATATAAGAAAGAAAAAATAAGAAGGAGGGGAGAAAGAGGAACCTAGTCAAAGTAAAAAATAAAAAGAGTGCGACCGAACTATCCGTAGAGTCATCGGAGCCGGGCAGCGGTCCATGGACTCGGCTCAAGGCTATTATTTGATGCATTAGGAAGGCAATAGGCTCCTCCTGTGAGACCTTCATCTATGATGAAGGGGCCCTCCCATTTTTGTTTGAGCTTATCCTTCCTTTTCTCTGGGAGATGCAAGACGAGGTTACCGCCGTTATATGTCTTGGCCTGCACTTCTCTACTTTGGTATCACCTGGCCTGTTGTTGATAAAATGCGGAACGGGCTTGTGCAATATCGCGCTACTTTTCAAGGCCGTCTAGGTCACCCTGCCGATCGTGCTCGGATTCTTGCTCTTCGTTGCGCACTCGAGGTGAATCATGAATAATGTCGCAGGGGAGGACAATTTCTATGTCGTACACCATGAAGAAAGGTGTGTATCCGGTTGTTCGATTAGGCATAGTCTACAGCCCCCAGAGCATGGAATCGAGTTCCTCGACCCAGTGCTTATATGACTCCCATAAGTAGCACACAAGTCTGGGTTTAATGCCGCTCATTATCAGGACATTAGCCCGTTCAACCTGACCGTTTGTTTGAGGGTGGTAGACGGATGCATAGTCGAGTTTAATGCCCAAGTTAGCACACCGGTTTTCACCTCATCAGCTATAAAGTTGGAGCCATTATCAATGATGATGCTGTGCGGGACACCGTAGTGGTGTACTACACCAGATATAAAGTCAATCACTGGCCCTGCTTCAGCTGTTTTTACTGGTTTGGTCTCTATCCACTTAGTGAATTTATCCACCATAACAAGTAAATATTTCTTTTTGTGGCTTCCCCCTTTAAGGATCCAAACATATCGAGCCCCTAGACCGCGAAGGGCCAAGTGATGGGGATTGTTCTTAGGGTAGTGGGAGGCATATGACTTTTATTGGCGAAAAGCTGACAGCCCACACAACCTTGGACAACGGCTTGTGCGTTTTCTCGGGCTATTGGCTAGAAGAAACCTGTCCGGAAGGCTTTGCTTACGAGGGCCCAAGCTGCGGTGTGATGGCCATCCAGACCAGCATGTATTTCACCAAGAGCTGACACCCCTTCTCTTCGGAGATGCACCTTTGGAGAACTCTGGTAGTGCTTTTCTTGTACAGTTCACCTTCATGAACTTTGTAGGCTTTAGCGCAGAACTATGCGACGGGTCTCATTTTGATCATCAGGAAGCTACTGCCTATTAAGGGAGGCCAGGAAAGGTTCAGTCCATGGAGCAATAACGGCCATGATCTCATGAGCAGAGGGTGTTATTTTGGCATCCGAACCCACGATGATATTTGTATTTTGTTCGGCTGCGGGGGCGTGACCAGGTTCGTATTGGCGTCTCCGCCGTCGTCCTGCCATACCACGGATGGCTTGAAGAGCCTTTCCACAAAGGTATTAGGCGGGACGGGGTCGTGCTTGGCACCCATGCGAGCGAGGATGTTGGCTGCCTGGTTACTGTCTTGAGCGACATGATGAAATTCAAGCCCCTCAAACCGAGCCGATATTTTTAATACCACGTTTTGATATGCTGCCATTTTTGGATCTTTTGCATCGAACTCTCCATTTACCTGAGATATTGCGAGGTTTGAGTCCCCGCGCACCTCTAGGCATTGTATACCCATGGAGACAGCCATGCGGAGACCATGTAGAAGTGCCTCGTATTCGGCTGCATTATTGGAGTCCGTATACATGATTTCCAACACGTATCGGACTTTGTCCCTCGTAGGGGATGTCAAGATGACGCCAGCCCCCAGTCTGGCTAGCATTTTAGAGATGTCGAAGTACATGACCCAGTTGGAGTATGAACTATACTGTTTAGGGAGCTCGGCATCCATCCACTCGGCGACGAAGTCGGCCAGCACCTGAGATTTAATAGCTCGGTGTGGCTTGTATGTTATTTTGAACGGTAACAGCTCAATGTCCCATTTAGCTATGCGACCGGTGACGGTCCCTATTATTTATAATGTCGTTAAGTGGTACTTCGGATGCCACCATGATCGAACACTCTTGAAAATAGTGTCGGAGTATTCGGGATGCCACAAAGACCGTGTAAGCTATATTTTGGTAGTGAGGGTTTTGGGATTTGCATGGTGTGACGACCTCCAATGCGTAATAGACTGGCTTTTGGATGGGGAACTTATGTCCCTCTTCCCCTCGCTCGCCGACGAGTACATTGCTTACTACCTGATGAGTTGCGGAGATATAAAGAAACATAGGCTCGCCAACAATTGGGGCAGCTAGGATTGGGTTGCCTGCTTGTAAGGTTTTTATTTCTTCCAATCCGTCTGTGGCCGCTTTCGTCCATTCAAAGTTGTTGGTGCGTCTAAGAAGACTGTAGAGTGGTAATGCCTTTTCTCCTAATCTGGAGATAAAGTGGCTCAAAGATGCTACGCACCCTGCTAGCTTTTGGACCTGTTGTAGGCATGTTGGTGTAGCCAATTGCGACAAGGCTCGGATCTTAGATGGATTTGCTTCAATTCCTCTATGGGAAACAATGAACTGTAGTAGCTTTCTAGCTGGGATGCCGAAGGCGCATTTTTCCGGATTGAGCCATATGTCGTATGTTCGGAGGTTGTCAAATGTGAGGTGGAGATTTTCCACCAATGATTCGACGTGCTTAGTTTTGATGACCATGTCGTCAACCTATGCCTCAAATGTCTTGCCGATTTGTTTTTCCAAGCATGTTTGAATCATGCGTTGGTAAGTGGCGCCAGCGTTTTTAAGCCCAAAAGGCATAGTGCTGAAACAGAAAGGCCCGTACGGGGTGATGAATGTCGTTGCGGCCTGGTCGGATTCCTTCATTTTAATCTGATGGTATTCGGAGTAAGCATTGAGGAAACAAAATGAGTCGTGTCCTGCGGTCGCATCAATGATCTGGTCAATGTGGGGCAACGGGAAAGGGTCTTTAGGGCAAGCCTTATTGAGGTCCTTGAAATCGACACATAGGCGCCAGGATTTATCCTTCTTCGGCACCATGACCAAGTTGGCTAACCAATCCGGGTGTTTGATTTCCCTGACGAACCCGACCTTGAGTAGTTTGGCTAACTCCTCCCCCATAGCTTGTCGTTTGGGTTTGGAAAATCGCTGCACCGTTTGCTTGACTAGTTTGAATCCTTTGATTATGTTGAGGCTGTGTTCGGCCAGTCCGCGTGGGATCCCGGGCATGTCCGAAGGGTGCCATGTGAAGATATCCCAATTTTCACCTAGGAATGCGTGCAAGCCAGCGTCTACCGTCGGATCAAGTTGTGCTCCAATGGACGTTGTTTTATTAGGCTCCACCGGGTGCACTTCAATTTTAACTATTTCATCTGCTGGCTTGAAAGAGGTGGATTTAGATCTCTTACCGAGAATCACATCATCCTTGTCCATCGTGGATCGTAGGGTGGTTAGTTCCACGGCCGCAAAGGCTTCGGATAGTGCCTCAAGGACCAAGCATGCGGTTTAGTTTTCGGTATGGAGTGCTTTATCCGGATCACCTGAAATTGTGATTATTCCATTGGGCCCTGGCATTTTAAGCTTCATGTACCCATAATGGGGTATAGCTCGGAAGCGTGAGAAAGCGTCCCACCCGAGAATGGTGTGATATCCGCTATTGAAGGGAACCACGTGGAAAAGCAACTCTTTGGACTCTATAATTTTCCGACGTGCCGAATACTACATCAAATTTAATTCTCCCTGAGCATCATGCTTCTCGACTGGGGATGGTGCCTCGAAAGGTGGTACTGCTTTGCTCGATGTGTGTTTTATCAACATGCATTTTGTCAAGCGTGTCCTCGTAACTCAGGTTAAGCCCACTACCGCCGTCCATGAGCGCCTTGGTGAGTCGAAAGCCGTCCACAATGGGGTTTAGTACTAAAGCGGTGGGTGCTCGGACTAATTGGGCCCTTGGTTCGTTGTCAAAGGTGAAGGTTATTGTCGTGTCATTCCATGGGCTTGTTGCAGTTACTTGGTGGACTTCGGCGAGGTCGCGAAGTGCTCTCTTATGCCGGTTATTTGAAGAGAAAGTCTGGAAGACCGTGAGGACGTTAAAATTGTCCTCCTCCGGAGAATGTTTCTCTTGAGTGGCGGTGATGAGGATGGCGTCCCCACTTTTAGCTACCTGCCGGAGTACCCAACATGCTTAGAGGCTATGAGTCGAGTCTGTGCTTGGAGTCGCATGTATCGGACAGGGCTTGTCGAGGAGTTTGTCAAGAAAGGACATGCATCCCTTAAAGGGTTTGTTTTTTTTCGGCCGATGGACTTATGGTCGGATGCCTCATAAGGGTGTATCCGTTTAGCCCGGGCAGTACACTCCTTAATGGCAGCAGGTTCCAGCTGGGTTTTCTGGGCCTTCCATGTGCTTTCCATCGCGCAGTACTTCCGTACTACATGCGGTAGTTCCGTGAAACTCTGTATGCGACGGCGGGCGAGGGCATTCTGGATTCCCTCATTGGTACAATTACGATGAAAGACCAAGACTGCATCGTCATTGCAGCAATCTTTAATCTTGTTTTTGACATGTAGGAACCTGGCCCAAAAGTGATGGACCGTTTCTTGAGGTTGCTGTCATACATACATCAGGTCATATATGTCTGGAGTGCCTGAATTACTTGGAGAGTACTGATTGTGGTGGGTGGGTGGGCTAAAACTTGAATCCCGACCCAAATTTGTGTCTGGAGCTTGAAAAATCTTCGAGGTCACCAGTTCGGGTCCGGAAAGATCAAAGTGCTCCCCGGACCCTATGTCCGACCCTGAGTTCGGGGGACGCGAAGTCCCATACAAAGGAAGGGTGTCTGGCTCAAGGGGTTCGGAGACCCAAACATATCTGGTTTTTAATTTAGGGGGAGAAGTGTTTTTGGCTTGTTCCTTGACGACCACTACCGAGTGAGTGATTGGCGAGAGATTCATTTCCCTCTGGTCAGGTTGATGCCCAATCCGATCATAGTCCGTTGAAAGCCCTAGGGCGGTGATGCGATCTAGCAGCTCGTTTAAGGACAAGATGTCTGCCGGATCCATCTTTTCAGAGTATTCGAGACCGACGCGGGGGTGGTGTTTGGTGATCGTGGGGGACGTTGTCGGCTTAATGGCCGTGCGGGCACCCATGGTGAAATCGCTGAGCTGGAGGATCTGTCCTGAAGTTAGGCTCCTTCCATAAGTTGGGTCGTTGTTGATCACAAGGCGAGCCATAGATTGCTTTTTGTGACTACACAACAGAACTCTCAATGAAAGCACCAATGTCGGTGTCAAAACCGGCAGATCTCGCGTAGGGGGGCCCAAGCTATGTGTCCAAGGATCAATGGTAACAAGGGACAATGGGGACATGATCTTTACCCAGGTTCAGGCCCTCTTAAAGGAGGTAAAACCCTACGTCCTCCATGATTGTATTCGCTGAGTATAGGGGTAAAAAGAGTTGGTCTACCTCGAGATCGTAATGGCTAAACCCTAGATGTCTAGCCTATGATTATTCTGATAGCTTCTCTGGACTAAACCCTCCAGTTTATATACACACTAGATGGTCCTAGGGTTCTACAAAGTCGGTTTACAGAAGAAGGAAACAGTACATCCGCACACCAAACTTGTCGTCCATGCATACAAGAGTCTTACCCGGACATGGGGGATAGACTTCTACTTTATCTTCATGGCCCATCAGTCCGGCCCATATTGAATAGACCGAACACCTAAGGACCCCCGAATCGAGGACTCCCTCAATAATCAAAGTCACCGCTACGTGCTCCATCTTCGATGGCACTGATTGCCCCTAATGGAAGAATAAGATGTGCATGCATGTTGAAGCCATTGACAGTGACCTGTAGTATGTCGTGAAGACTGGCGTTCCCAAAGTCGGTGAAGGTGTTAGCGTTGCTGATGTCAAGAGGTTCGCATAACCATACTCCACGACCAAGAACATTATCTATGGCCATCTGAACAAAGGGTTGTATAATCCCATGTGAGTGCACTGGAATCTGCAAAGCTAGTCCAGAACTGGCTATCCAAGGTCAACAAAGGCGTCTCAACTCAGAGAGACTCAGGAATCGATGTGTTCACAATCTCTTCAACCGCTACAAGAGGCTTGACAATGAGAATGCCCAACTCACCTTCGACCTTCTTACTGATATCACCAATGAACTTCGTGCACTTGGCGCCACTGAGATCACTAAGCATGAAGTTGTGAAGAAGCTGTTGAGATCACTTGACAACTTATTTGACACCCTACTGCTGATGATCCAAGAACGAACTGACTTCAAGGATGTTGATCCGTCTGACATACTTGAGAGGCTGAATACACATGAGATCCAGCTATCTGAGAAGAGAGATATCTATGGTCCTAACTATGGTTGACCCCATGCTTTGAAGGCAAAGGTTGTTTCCTCATCTGAAGACTTTGACTGTATTTCTGGTGATCCTGAAGACTTAGGCAAAGAGCTTGCAATGCTTGTGACAAAATTCCAAAAGTTCTCCAAGAAGAATCACTTGGAAAGTCTTCAAAATCCTTCTCCAAGAATGTTAAAAATTCCACTCATGACTACAAGAAGAGAACATGCCACAAATGCAAGAAGATAGGCCATTACATATATGAATGTCCTCAATGGGAAAAGGAAGCCAAGAAAAAGACGAAGAGGAAGGAATATGACTCTGACAAAAAGAAGAAGAAATTTTTAGATTGTTCTTCAAAGTCGTCATCTCAAAAGAAGAGCTCATCTGGCAAGGCTCATGCTTTCATAGGCAAGGAAATGGATTCAGAGGAGGAGCCTTCTTCTGAGGAGGCGGAGGTGGAGGCAGAGGAGGAGTATGATTCAGGCGTTGCAAGTCTAGCTCTAGCTTCGGCATTCGTCGCCCAGTCCATCTTCAATACTGAAGAGAATGGTCACACGACCAATGCTGAAGCCAATGATAACGATGACTCTGCTCCTACATACTGCTTCATGGAAAGAGGTGCTAAGGTAAACTCACGCGATGCTTACTTTCAGACCTCTAGTGAAGATGACTCTGAATGTAAATCCAAACCCAGCTATAAAAATCTTGCTAAAATTGGAACTGAGCAACAAACTGCTATGGAAAAGATTCGAAAACTGTTAGACAAAAGCGATGACCTGTTGGACGAGGAAATGAATCAAACTCAGTCCATAGTCAAAGACATAAAAAATCTTTGAGTTATGTATGAGGAACTTGAAAATCGTCATGAAACCTCTCAGCTGGTCATGAGAAGCTTTCCTACGATTATCTTCAAATGAAGCAAGATCTAGAAAAACTTAGAGCGTCTCATGAAGATCTTTGAAAGGAAAATGATCCACTACTCGCTCAACAGATCAGTTCCACTCAGGAAGAGTTTGTGCCACCTTGCTTAAAATGTCTTGAGCGTGATAATGCTATCTCTACTACTGAATGTTCAAATGATTCTGAAGTTGCAATATCTTCAACTACTGATGTGGTGACTAACTCCTCTTGTGAGGATGCCACCACTATTGCTGATGAGAATGCCTGGTTGAAGATATTGTTTGAAACAGGCATGTACAAAAGCCTCAAGGGGCATCAAACTCTGTCTGATGTCCTTGAGAAGCAGATTTTGAACCGAAACCCTAAGAAAGAGGGTGTTTGTTTTGAGAGGAAAATGAATATTGATGGTTCCTATTGGAAGCCTGAGCAGTAACCCAACACCACATGGGTTGCTGCAAAGGGCTCTTTAGTGGATCCATCCACCTTATCTGGTTTTAATTGTGCTAATCCCATCATCATTGATGAGTCCTTTTGTTGGCGATATACCCCAGAGGCAATCATGCATGATGATATTTCCTATGTGTTGAATAAAGATAGTCCTTGGACATTATCAATAATGTGTATCAGCAAGTACATGACTTGTTTGTGGGACTATGCATTGTATAATGACTGTCCTTACAGTCTCTAGTCGAAAGGGTTGTGTGGACGTGCAACCAACTAGACGAGCATATGAAACGGTGGATAGTCGGTCTCACTAGCCATGGAGCATAAGATGCTAACAAGATAATATGGGCTCGGAAGGATCTGGTCGAATCCGAGTCGAGATAAGGTCCGAGTCAGACAGACCCAACTATGAGATGCAACAATATTTCATCTGTGAGTCTCTAGTACAACATACATTCTATATCCTAAGACCTGAGTTGGCGCATGTACTCGGGATAGCAACAGTCCTACTTTGGGCCAATCAAACGCTACTCTGTGACTGGGTAGTGACAAAGGTAGGTTTCGGGCTTGACCAAACCCATACTGCAAGATATGGTCGAGCAAGATGGGATTTGCCCCTCTGATCAGGATAGCATAAGTTTGACAGACTTGCCTTGAGCCTGACAACATATATCGTGTGGCAAAGGGAACAGAAGTGTGACACGTTGTGCAGGTTTGCCAACCAGCTTCATAATCTACTTGGTGGTTGGCACGCCTTGCTAGAGGCCGCTACAAGCCGAGCTGGTCAGAGGTGGTCCGACCTGCTACCAAGTCGACTCAAACCTAAGGGGTCGCGCACTTAAGGGAAGGAACCTGTGAGGCCAGATCTGACTCCACGAGTCAGATGTGATACTACACGGACTCGGATCTAGACCGAACAGACTTTGGGCTTTAGGATCCGTGTGAGGCCCAAGTGGTGAGCCCGTGACGGATGCCTATATATAGTGGGGATGCAACACACTCATTTGGTTGATCGCCTCAATGTTGTCACTAGGGTTTGCATGTGTTGCGAATAGCCATCTCCACTCGCCGCCGACTATGTGATCGGACCTAGCACTACGCCGCATGGTGTTCCTCCTGCATCCGTGGATACTGTTAGAGGTGGTGCACTTGCACCGCTCTGGCGAACCTGTACGTGGGATCCAACGGCCAGTGTTCAAGCGAGATCAGACAAGGAGGAGAAAACCCACGTGGACGCGCTGCCCCAACTCTTCTTCTGCTGCACGACACTGCCCGTCTAGTGGTAACGTTCTATGATCCATCTCCGATAGCATGATCTTGGTTGTTCTGTGCGTAGGAATTTTTAATTTTCAGTCAACGCACCCTACCGTAGATCCCAAAAACTTTGACTCTAACTATAAACTTATAAAAAATTAGAATGGTGAAGTGTTTGCTAGGTTTATTGGAACTAACTGCAGAAATGGGCCACCTATGAAGAATATCTGGGTTCCTAAAAGTCGTCTTAAGAAGCTTCCCGTGAATGTCATCATGGAACCACCCAGGAGGAAGACAAACCCCAGACCTAGGGCTTCATATGGCCCAAAGGCTTGACAAAGACTGAGGACCTCATATGGTCACCCTAATGTCAATGTTTTGTAGGGAAACTATCATCAGGCTCATTAATATGAGCATGTTTCTTCAAACCACTATGTTCACAAATCGATTTTTTTACTTAATCATTTTAGTACTATTCACCTTCTGTGGAACTATTTTCTAGGGCTTAAAAGCCAAAATTCTCAAATGCTGCACTTAGAGTCATTGCTTCTAAGACACCCCTCCAGATTTGGGTGGTTAAGAAGAATTAACTTCTCTTGCAGGGTCGGGTCTCTAGCCAAAAATCATTGACTTCTGAAGACAATGCAGGGGACCTGAAAATCTTGTTGGGCGCAAGATAATATGTAAAAATGGTCTTACCATTTATTTCGCCCCTATTTTTGTTCATGGTCATCCTACCATATCCTCCACTATGCTTACCTATGATGAACATCTCTATCGATACATGTTTGTTCTTCACAACACTCTTGGTGAAGACTATACTACTAACTGCTTTGTTGCGTACAACTCCGAAAGCTACTAAATGGATCATGGATAGTGGATGTACTAACCACATGACTGGTGGTCGAAGTCTTCTCGTGGATTCTACTCTTCGACCATCTACAAAAAGCCATATCACATTCACTAACACTGGTAAAAGCAAGGTACTGGGTCTAGGTAGGGTTGCTATCTCAAAGGATCAACACATGGATAAAGTGATGCTTGTTGAATCCCTTGGATACAACCTAATGTGTGTCTTAGTGCTTTGTGATCTTGATATGATTGTGATATTTGGAAAATACCGATTTCTTGTGCTAATGGCTTATGACAAATCTCAAGTCTTCGAAGGTTATCAAAGAGGTCATCTGTATATGGTAGATTTCTCTGCAGGACCATAGCTTGCCATATTTCTTCTAGCATAAGCTTCATAGTGTTGGCTTTGGCATCGAAGGCCAGGACATGCAGTCATGAGGAACTTGCACACTGTTGAGAAGAAGAAGCACGTCATTGGCATCGAGGGCATCAAGTTCAAGAAGGACCATCTGTGTGGTGCTTGCGAAGCTGGGAAGATGACTAGGGCAAAACATCCCTCGAAGACAATCATGACGACGTCTCGTCTGTTCGAGTTTCTACACATGTACTTATTTGGCTCAACTCACAACTCTACCCTTACTACTACTGCACATCTCTATGGCTTCGTGATTATTGATGATTACTCTCGATATACTTGGGTACACATAATTCTCTATAAGACAGAAGTGCAGGATGTCTTCACACCATTCGCCAATCATGCCATGACCAACTCGGGCATCAAGATCAAGTACCTTAGGAGTGACAACAACACTTAGTTCAAGAATAATCATCATAGATAGCAACTTTGTCCTCATAATCATTTGGAACCTCTTTAGAAATAGTGGATTCATCACTAAATAAAGTCATGACCTCTCCAAATCCACTTTCATTAGTATAATCATCATAAATAGGAGGCATGCTTTCATCATAATAAATTTTCTCATCAAAACTTGGGGGACAAAAAAATATCATCTTCATCAAACATAGCTTCCCCAAGCTTGTGGCTTTGCATATCATTAGCATCATGGATATTCAAGGAATTCATACTAACAACATTGCAATCATGCTCATCATACAAAGATTTAGTGCCAAGCATTTTAATGCATTCTTCTTTTAGCAATTGAGCACAAGTTTCCTTTCCATCATACTTACGAAAGATATTAAAAAGATGAAGCGTATGAGGCAAACTCAATTCCATTTTTTTGTAGTTTTCTTTTTATAGACTAAATTAGTGATAAAACAAGAAACAAAAATATTCGATTGCAAGATCTAAAGATATACCTTCAAGCACTCACCTCCCCAGCAACGGCGCCAGAAAAGAGCTTGATGTCTACTACACAACCTTCTTCTTGTAGATGTTGTTGGGCCTGCAAGTGCACAGGTTTGTAGGACAGTAGCAAATTTCCCTCAAGTGGGTGACCTAAGGTTTATCAATCCGTGGGAGGCGTAGGATGAAGATGGTCTCTCTCAAATAACCCTGCAACAAAATAACAAATAGTTTCTTGTGTCCCCAACACACCCAATACAATGGTAAATTGTATAGGTGCACTAGTTCGACGAAGAGATGGTGATACAAGTGCAATATGGATAGTAGATATGGGTATTTGTAATCTGAAAATATAAAAACAGCAAGGTAACTAATGATAAAAGTGAGCACAAACGGTATTGCAATGGTAGGAAAGAAGGCATAGGGTTCATACTTTCACTAGTGCAAGTTCTCTCAACAATAATAACATAATTGGATCATATAACTATCCCTCAACATGCAACAAAGAGTCACTCCAAAGCCACTAATAGCGGAGAACAAACGAAGAGATTATGGTAGGGTACGAAACCACCTCAAAGTTATCATTTCTGTTCTATCTATTCAAGAGTCCATAGTAAAATAACACGAAGCTATTCTTTCCGTTCAATCTATCATAGAGTTCGTACTAGAATAACACCTTAAGATACAAATCAACCAAAACCCTAATGTCACCTAGATACTCCATTGTCACCTCAAGTATCTGTGGGCATGATTATACGATATGCATCACAAAATCTCAGATTCATCTATTCAACCAACACAAAGTACATCAAAGAGTGCCCCAAAGTTTCTACCGGAGAGTCAAGACGAAAACGTGTGCCAACCCCTATGCATAGGTTCATGTGCAGAACCCGCAAGTTGATCACCAAAACATACATCAAGTGGATCACGTGATATCCCATTGTCACCACAGATAAGCACGGCAAGACATACATCAAGTGTTCTCAAATCCTTAAAGACTCAATCCGATAAGATAACTTCAAAGGGAAAACTCAATTCATCACAAGAGAGTGGAGGGGGAGAAACATCATAAGATCCAACTATAATAGCAAAGCTCGCGATACATCAAGATTGTGCCATAGAGAGAACACGAGAGAGAGAGAGAGAGAGAGAGATCAAACACATAGCTACTGGTACATACCCTCATCCCCGAGGGTGAACTAGTCCCTCCTCATCATGTATAACGCCGGGATGATGAAGATGGCCACCGGTGAGGGATTCCACCTCTGGCAGGGTGCCGGAACGGGCTCTCGAGAGGTTTTTGGTGGCTACAGAGGCTTGCGGCGGCGGAACCCCCGATCTATCTTGTTCTTCGAAGGTTTTAGGGTATGTGGACTTATATAGGCGAAAGAAGTCGGTCGGGGCAGCCTCGAGGGGCCCACGAGACAGGGGGCGTGCCCAGAGGGGGTGGGCGCGCCCCCCATCCTCGTGGCCACCTCGAAGCTTCCTTTACTTCAACTCCAAGTCTCCTGGATCATGTTCGTTCCAAAAATTAAGCTCCCGAAGGTTTCATTCCATTTGGACTCCGTTTGATATTCCTTTTCTTCGAAACACTGAAATAGGCAAGAAAACAACAATATGGGCTGGGCCTCCGATTAATAGGTTAGTCCCAAAAGTAATATAAAAGTGTATAATAAAGCCCATAATCATTCAAAACAGATAATAAAATAGCATGAATACTTCATAAATTATAGATACGTTGGAGACGTATCAACGCGCGATGGTTAACTCCTACCAACCCTTCCTCTAGGAGCATGCATGTAACACTTTTTTTGATAACTTGTAGATTTTAGCAATAAGTATGTGAGTTCTTCATGACTAACATTGAGTCCATGGATTATACGCACCCTCACCATACCTACCTATTATGGCATTTCCATAGCCATTCTAAGATATATTGCCATGCAACTTTCCACCGTTCCGTTTATTATGACACGCTCCATCATTGTCATATTGCTTTTGCATGATCATGTAGTTGACATCGTATTTGTGGCAAAGACACCATTCATAATTCTTTCATACATGTCACTCTTGATTCATTGCACATCCCGGTACACCGCCGGAGGCATTCACATAGATTCATATTTTGTTCTAAGTATGGTGTTGTAAGTAAATAAAAGTGTGACGATCTTCATTATTAGAGCATTGTCCCATGTGAGGAGAGCATGATGGAGACTATGATTCCCCCAAAAGTCGGGATGAGTCTCCGGACTTTATGAAAAATAAAAGAGGCCAAAGAAGCCCAAATAAAAGAAGGGGCCAAAGAAGCTCACCAAAAAAATGAAAATGAGAGAAAAAGATAGAAGGGACAATGTTACTATCCTTTTACCACACTTGTGCTTCAAAGTAGACCATGATCTTCATGATAGAGAGTCTCCTATGTTGTCACCTTCATACGCTAGTGGGAATTTTTCATTATAAAACTTGGCTTGTATATTCCAATGATGGGCTTCGTCAATTTGCCCTAGGTCTTCATGAGCAAGCAAGTTGGATGCACACCCACTTCGTTTCTTTTGATGAGATTTCATACAGTTATAGCTCTAGTGCATCCGTTGCATGGCAATCCCTACTCACTCACATTGATATCTATTAATGGGCATCTCCATGGCTAGTTGATACGCCTAGTTTATGTGAGACTATCTTCTCCTTTTTTGTCTTCTCCACAACCACCATTCTATTCCACCTATAGTGCTATGCCCATGGCTCACGCTCATGTATTGCGTGAGAGTTGAAAAAGATTGAGAATACTAAACTATGAAACAATTGTTTGGCTGAAACTGGGGTTGTGCATGATTTAAATATTTTGTGTGATGAAGATAGAGCATAACCAAACTATATAATTTTGTAGGGATAGCTTTCTTTGGCCATGTTATTTTGAGAAGACATAATTGCCTTGTTAGTATGCCTGAAGTATTATCGTTTTCATGCCAATATTAAACTTTTGTTTTGAATCTTATGGATCTGCATATTCATGTCACAATAAAGAAAATTACATTGATAAATATGTTAGGTAGCATTCCACATAAAAAATTCTATTTTTATCATTTACCTAGTCGAGGGCGAGCAGGAAATAATCTCGGGGATGCTTGATACGTCTCCAACATATCTATAATTTTTTGTTGTTCCATGCTATTATATTATCCATCTAGGATGTTTTATATGCATTTATATGCTATTTTATATGATTTTTGGGACTAACCTATTAACCTAGAGCCTAGTGCCAGTTTCTGTTTTCTCCTTGTTTTTGAATTTTACAGAAAAGGAATACCAAACGGAGTCCAATTGACGTGCCAATTTTTGATGATTTTTTATGGACCAAAAGAAGCCCCTGGATTGAAAGAGTTGGGCCAGAAGAGTCCCGGGCTGCCCAAGAGGTTGGGCCCCCCTGGGCGCGCCCCCCTGTCTCGTGGACAGCTCGGAGACCTCCCTGACTTGTTCCCGACGCCAAAAATTCCTACAAATACTGAAACCACCAGAAAATAACCTAGATCGGGAGTTCCGCCGCCGTAAGCCTCTGTAGCCACCAAAAACCAATCGGGGCCCTATTCCGGCACCCTGCCGGAGGGATCCCTCACCAGGGGGCCATCTTCATCATCCCAGCGCTCTCCATGACGAGGAGGGAGTAGTTCACCCTTGGGGCTGAGGGTATGTACCAGTAGCTATGTGTTTGATATCTCTCTCTCTTGTGTTCTTGAATTGGCACGATCTTGATGTACCAGGAGCTTTGCTATTATAGTTGGATCTTATGATGTTTCTCCCCATCTATTTTCTTGTAATGGATTGAGTTTTCCCTTTGAAGTTACCTTATCGGATTGAGTCTTTAAGTATTTGAGAACACTTGATGTATGTCTTTCATGTGCTTATCTGTGTTGACAATGGGATATTCACGTGATCTACTTGATGTATGTTTTGGTGATCAACTTGCGGGTTCTGTGACCTTGTGAACTTATGCATAGGGGTTGGCACACGTTTTTGTCTTGATTCTCCGGTAGAAACTTTGGGGCACTCTTTGAAGTTCTTTGTGTTGGTTGAATAGATGAATCTGAGATTGTGTGATGCATATCATATAATCATACCCGCGGATACTTGAGGTTACATTGGAGTATCTAGGTGACCTTAGGGTTTTGGTTGATTTGTGTCTTAAGGTGTTATTCTAGAACAAACTCTATGATAGATTGAATGGAAAGAATAGCTTCATGTTATTTTACTACGGACTCTTGAATAGATCGATCATAAAGGATAACTTTGAGGTGGTTTCGTACCCTACAATAATCTCTTCGTTTGATCTCCGCTATTAGTGACTTTGGAGTGACTCTTTGTTGCATATTGAGGGATAGTTATATTATCCAGTTATGTTATTATTTTTGAGAGAACTTGCAGTAGTGAAAGTATGAACCTTAGGCCTTGCTTCCTAGCATTGCAATACCGTTTACGCTCACTTTTACCACTTGTTACCTTGCTGTTTTTATATTTCAGATTAGAAATACTCATATCTACCATCCATATTGCACTTGTATCACCATCTCTTCACCGAACTAGTGCACCGATACAATTTACCATTGTATTGGGTGTGTTGGGGACACAAGGGACTCTTTGTTATTTGGTTGCAGGGTTGTTTGAGAGAGACCATCGTCATCCTACGCCTCCCACGGATTATAACCTTAGGTCATCCACTTGAGGGAAATTTGCTACTTGCATACAAACCTCTGCACTTGGAGGCCCAACAACGTCTACAAGAAGAAGGTTGTGTTGTAGACATCAGCGGGTTCTGCCTCCGCACTCTCAAGAGGAGGTGGGAGACGCTGTCGAGCAGAAGCTCTTGTCTCCGATGTTGAAGCACCACCACGTCCTCGCTCTCTCATCATGGGGGCGGAGAAACTTTGAGGAAAGGGATAAGGAAGGTGTGTGAGCAAACATGCCAGTCCTGCCCTTCTCCCCCAATACGGCTTCCCTGCGCCTTCAACGGCTCAGGAAGTCAGGGTCGACCTTCTACGCCAATCAGCGACGCCTAGCTTTCTGCCATGGCGCTCATCTCCACGCCCTCTGCATCGACCACCTACCTTGCGCAATGCATGCGGTACTCGTGGCGGATGCGCCGGGAATGGGAGGTATGTGGGGTGGCAGTTTCTACCCCGTGATCATGGGACATGGGCGATCCGTGGATCGTGGTTCGCTTTCTCCCATAACGTTTCACATGACGTGCGGGAAAATCAGAAACTGACCCAAGATCGGGTTAAGAAGAAGCAAAGATCTCAGAGGACAGAGCCACTCTTGCGCTCCTGCCTATGCACTGGTTAGGACCCGCCCCGACGACACCCATTGGTTCGTTCGTGCCAGGCCCGGGGGCTCCTGTCGGTGGAACAAACTCTGGGTCTGTTGCCCAGACTGTACACATGCCCAAGGACAAGATTACATCACCAAGATCAGACCAATCAAGAGGGATCAATTCTTTGAAGGACTTTAGTACAGATCAAGAAGATCAAGACGAGCCAGAGAAGCAGGATACCACTGAGGAAAGAACCTCCCTTGTCGGGCAGACGAGCCTTGCAAGGTTGGGTTTGCCCCGAAGCAAGCTTCCAGATCGTCCCAGCAGGCCTGTCGAGGCTTGCGAAGGCAAGCCACTCCATTGCTTCACCTCACAAGCGACGCAAGTCATATATCCGTGCGGTGTCAAGCCACAAGGTGACTAAGTGGCTGCTTTTTGCCACATGGCAACCACTTCCAACAACAAACATCTCCATATGACACCCATCCTGAGACGTGTCAAGCAAGTAGGCTTGAAGCTGGCAAAATAGCTGGGCAAGGGTTGCTGGCCACGCTGTGATGTGACACTCGATGACGCATTTAATGCGCTCTGTCAGCCTGCAGAGTTAGGTATGATAACATTGCTTGCTATCTAATCAGTACGTAAAGACTGAATTGACACTGTGGTGAACCTTGATCTATAGAAGGAGGCCCATGGCAACCGTAGAAAGGGTTCGCGAAGTTAGCAGATTGGAACCCCCCACACATCCATACGCGCGTAGCCACTTTCGTCCTGAGGCAACCCGGTCGGGAAACTGTGCTGCGCTCACCACCACCTTTTCCACCTTCAATCCACCAAAGCAGGAGTAGGGTTTTATGCCTCACGGCAACCCGAACCTGGGTAAAACTGCCCATGCGATCTCTGCCTTGCTGCATGACGCTTATCCGTTATTTGTGCAACGTGCCCATCCCCCCGCCGAACCAAAAGGGGCTCGGAGCCCCATAGGTGGCCGTGGTTTCCCACGACACTCCTGTCTATTGATTTGGTTTGTCCAAGTAGATTGATATTTCTTCCAATGGGAGAGGTGCTTTGTGATGGGTTCAATCTTGCGGTGTCCTCACCCAGTGACAGTAGGGGTAGCGAGGCACGTATTGTATTGTTGCCATTAAGGATAAAAAGATGGGGGGGTTTACCATATTGATTGGATGTATCCCTCAACATCATGTCATCTTGCTTACGGCATTACTCCATTCTTGTTAACTTAATACACTAGATGCATGCTGGATAGCGGTCGATGTCTGGAGTAATAGTAGTAGATGCAGGCAGGAGTCGGTCTACTTGTCACAAACGTGATGCCTATATTCATGATCATTGCCTTAGATATCATCATAACTTTGCACTTTTCTATCAATTGCTCAATAGTAATTTGTTTACCCATCTTATGTTTCTTCCAAGAGAGAAGCCTCTAGTGAAAACTATGGCCCCCGAGTCTATTTCTCATCATATATTTTCAGATCTATAAAACCAAAAATACTAAAATACCTTGCTGCAATTTATTTATATTTAATTTATTTTACTCTTTTACTTATCTTTTATACCTATCTCTATCAGATCTCACTCTGCTAGTTACCATGAAGGGATTGATAACCCCTTGTTCGCGTTGTGTGCAAATGTTTGTTAGTTTGTGCAGGTGCATCTATTGGGGACTTGCTTGTACCTCCTGCTGGATTAATACCTTGGTTCTTAACTGAGGGAAATACTTATCTATACTTTGTTGCATCACCCTTTCCTCTTCAAGGGAAAAATCAACACAATCTCAAAAAGTAGCATGAACCTGTAGATCTGTGGTAAACTACTCACACATAATCGGAAGGGCGGCAAGGTTGACGTAGAGCCCCTCTATGGTTGGTTCCCCCTCTGGCAGAGTGCCGGAAAAGGCCTCCAAATGGGATCTCTCGAGAACAGAATCCTGCAGCGGCAGAAAAAGTATTTTGGGTGGCTCTCTATTGGTTTCCCAATTTTATAGAATTTAGAGAGGCGAAATTAAGTCAAAAGGATGAACGCGGGTCCCACAAGACACCATGGCATGCCCTGGTGCCTCGTGGGCTCCTCGTTCATCTTCTAGCCCTCTCATCAAGCTTCCAGGGTCTCTTTTGTCCAGAATAAAATCTCCAAAAAGTTTGGTGGTATTTGGACATCATTTGGTACTGATATTCTGGAAAACCAAAAACAGGCAAAAAAACAACAAGAGTCACTAGGCACTAAGTTAATAGATTAGTCCCGAAGAATGATATATAATTGCTTGTCATTGCATATAAAACATCCAAGATAGATACTATAATAGCATGGAACAATCTAAGATTATAGATATGTTGGAGACGTATCAGCCACCCCCAGGACGCCGCACAGGGTCGTATGGAGCCCCTGGTTGCCGCCTTACGATGATTTCGCCGCCCAAAAATCTTATGTATACCTAAAAAATCATAGAAAATTATCGATACATTTTGCAATAGGAGCCGCCGCCACCTCCTGTTGTTCCCCTGGAGACCTAATCTCGAGTCCGTTTCTGGCCCCGAAGAGGGGGATTCATCGTCGGCGTCATCAACATCTCTTCCCCTACAATAATTTCATGATGCTCCCCTTTATGTGTGAATAATTCTCTTGTAGCACGTGGAGGTATATGCTAATTGGATGAGATTTTTGATGTAATCGATGTCAGATTTGTTAGGGCTTGATGCCTAGTACCCACTATGTTTTCACATTGATATTGCTATGGTTAATGCTTGTCACTAGGGCCCAAATGTCATGATTTCATATCTGAACTTGCCTGCCTGTGGGTTGCGGGGTGGCTCCATCGACGGCCTGGTACAGCCCATCTTCATCATCGACAAGACAAGACCGTCGCGAGGGGCCAAGCCTCGCGAGGCGGACGACACCAAGACCTCCGGAAGGAGAGGCCTCCCTAGGCGGCCTCCTGATAAGCGGAGATTCATATGCAAGTGCTCACCTCATGAGGTGGAGGTGACGCCAGCCATGACGACCAAGGCGAGGCACGCACCAGCGGGTGCAAAGCGGCAGGTTTCCTCTTTGGTGCTAAGCAAGCAAGCGCGGGCGTAGAGTCCTGAGGAATCAACCAAAGGTTATTGTTTACGTGCAACAAGATCAAGACCGCCAGGACGGCAGGACGGATGTCATCAACGAGCCCACCATGACGTCATGACCAGAAGCTTTGTAGGCGAAGACCACCTTTCATCAGGATAAGATGTACTACTTGTCCCCCTTCAAAATTGGCCACTTTGGGATCCCTTCCCGCCTAAATTTTGGGGGAAGAGGACCAAGGCCATACAAGTATAGCCTAGCCACCATCATACCGACGGACGGAGGGAGAGAGGTTGAATCCCTGAGCTCATATTCTCCCCAGAACAAACCTCGCGAGGTTGTTATTCCTTGTACTAGTTAATCCTCAGCACCCCGCGAGGCTAATCCATCACAAAGTAGGAGTAGGGTCTTACACCACAAGGTGGCCCGAACCTGGGTAAACTGTCTTGTCCATTTCTTTCCCGTTCATCGAGCTAGGCCATGGGAGTAGCGAGTCGGCTGGCTGGAGAGGTTGAGTTCATCACACCCGCCCTAGAATTCAAACCTTTCTTGGGTCCGCGGAGCCCTAAATCTGACATTTGGTGCGCGTGGTTGGGGCGTGTTGAAGCCTCGCTTCCGACGGTTGTTTCGCCATCGCTCCGTTGTTCTCATGGCAGACGCTCGTCGAGTTCGTGCTGAGCGCTGGGCAGCCCTCGCCGTGCTTCTTGCTCAGATGGCCTCTGCAAGCAACGGTGCTCCTTGCCGCTCCCCGTCGCCTGTGGCCAACACCATCACCGTCCCCGTGATCCACGAGCAGCAGGACTTGTTGTTGCCACCCTCCGTGTGATGCGACGGCCGCACTGCCATTCCGTCGCTGACCCTGGCTGCTGCTTCGTCTTCCCATGCTCATCATGGGCCGGCAAACGCGCATGCGGTGCAGCTCATGGCACGAGAGCTTCTGCGCTATCGTTCGGCCAATGACCTCTACAAGGACAGGCTGGACCACATCGCCAAGCTCGTCCGCGCTGCTAGAGAGTCTTCTGCGCCGCTCACTCGCTGCCTCCCCTGCCACCCTAGGCGGGCGACGTGGCCCATGGAGCATCTCCTCCTCCTCTCTAGAAAGATGTCATCCCTGAGCCAAGGCGTGAGGCCCCCCAGCGCGATCCAACATGCAGGGCCCCGACGCGTGATGAAGGAAGCTGCCGGGTGGTGCAGCGGCCCCAGGGAGAGGCGCATGCGCTCCCAGCACCCCCAGCACCCCCGTGCTAAGATCGTGTGCAGCCCGAGGTGGTTGCACGTGGATGTCAAGGCCAGGCTCCCCTCCGCGGTGGGCTCCCGTGAGCGCGGCAGGCCATCGGGCTTTTGCTCCAGAGCTCCGCCGTGTCGTCTGGTCCGTCAAGTTCAAGCCAGATCTGCCTCCGCGCTATGATGGCACCCTCGACCCAGCCAAATTCCTCCAGCTCTACGAGTTGAGCATCGAGACGGCGAACGGTGACGACAAAGTCATGTCAAACTAGTTTCCCATGGCTCTCAAGGATGGTGCACGCTCACGGCTCCAGAACCTCCCGGTGGGGTCGATCTCCTCCTGGGATGAGCTGCTGGAGCGTTTCATCGCTAACGTCCAAGGCACCCGCGACCAGGCTCCTGCCATGGGCGACCTATAGCGCATCAAGCAGCAACCAAGGGAGACCTTGCACAAATACATCCAGCGCTTCACGAACGTTCGCCTCAAGATCCCCAAGGTGTCAAACGAGGCCATCATCTCAGGGTTCACTGATGACATCCGGGATGTCAAGATGAAGGAGGAGCTCGCCATACATGAGGACCCGTGCTCGGCTCTGGAGATGTTCAATATGGCAACCAGGTACACGAGGGCAGAGGAAGGCTATCTCTCGCTCCTTGAGCTTCCAGAGGCAGACCCGAAAGACAAGAAGGCCAAGGCGAAGGACGTCAAGCGCAAGGGTCTGGCGGTGCTCGCGGCCGAGCCTAAAATGAAGCACGGCTATGATCACCCTATGTATTCCAAAGGCAACTGCCCGTTCTGCGTCTTCCACAACGTGCACAACCACCAACGACTCCCAAGAGCTCAGGGCCATTCGGGGCGGACGCCTTACCCACTGCCCTGAGCACAACGACCATGGATACGGCCGCGGAGGAGGCCTCTGCGGAGGCTGCTCGGACAACTGTGACCCCCGTCAGGACTGGTGCAATCAACCTCATGAGGACTGCTGGCAGGGCCAGCCTCGCGACTGTCTATGGCGGGACCAGCCTCGTGAGGACCGGCCCCAGGTCAACGCTGGCCTCCCTCCGCTGCCACCCCCACAAAGGAGGAACGGCGACCACCGCGAGAATGATGGGGCCGGGGGCTTCCAAGAGCCATGTGCTATCGCCTCCATCCTAGGTGGTGCTCAGGCCCCTGCCTCCCATCGCGTCTTCAAGCAGTTCGCTCGTGAGGTGAACGCGGCCCTCCCCAAGCTCGAGGCCTGTGCCCCCTCAGGTGGTCCAAATACTCCATCACCTTTGACTCCTCGGACCAGCTCAAGTGCATGGCCACTGCAGGCGCTCTCCCGATGCTCTATTCACCAACCATCAGCAATGTCCTCATCACCAAGACACTCGTCGATGGTGGCGTGAGGCTCAATGTCCTCTCCGTCAAGACATTTGACATGCTCCAGGTGCCATACGACAACCTTCTGCCCACCAAGCCATTCTCAGGAGTGACCGATGGCTCCACCATCCCCATTGGGCAGATTCCTCTCCCGTTCACCTTCGGCAAGCGCGACAACTACCGCACCAAGCTCAACGAGCTCAACGTTGCTCACAATAGCCTGCCATACAACGCCATCCTCGGGTACCCAACCCTTGCCAAGTTCATGGCGGTGAGTCATCACGGCTACAATGTCCTCAAGATGTCAGGAAGCGGCGGCTGTCGATGTCAAAACCGGCGGATCTTGGGTAGGGGGCCCGAACTATGCGTCTAAGGCTAATGGTAACAGGAGGCGGGGACACAATGTTTACCCATGTTCGGGCCCTCTCTATGGAGGTAATACCCTACTTCCTACTTGATTGATCTTGATGATATGAGTATTACAAGAGTTGATCTACCATGAGATCGTAGAGGCTAAACCCTAGAAGCTAGCCTATGATTATGATTGTTGTTGTCCTACGGACTAAACCCTCCGGTTTATATAGACACCGGAGGGGGCTAGGGTTACACAGAGTCGGTTCCAGAGAAAGAAATCTACATATCCAAATTGTCAAGCTTGCCATCCACGCAAAGGAGAGTCCCACCCGGACACGGGACAAAGTCTTCAGTCTTGTATCTTCATAGTCCAACAGTCTGGCATAAGTACATAGTCCGGTTGTTCGAGGACCCCCTAATCTAGGACTACCTCAGTATCCCCTGAACCAGGCTTCAATGAATACGAGTCCGGCGCGCAGATTTGTCTTCGGCATGGCAAGGCGGGTTCCCTCTCCGAATACTCCAAAGAAGATTTGGAACACAAGAATCATGTTTGGCTCTGCAAAACAAATTCCACATACCACCATAGAGAGCACGATATTCCACCAATCTAATCTGTTGACAACTTTTCCATAGTGTGACATCACGCCGTGACCCGGTCATTATTCGAACCGTTTTTGTCAAGCTGCCAGTACACGTCTTGCGAGGCGGTTTTATTGGCACGTCTTGTCGAAGCGGAGATCGTGTTCCCCCTTATCACAGGATTCTAATTAATACGGGCATGGGTAACCCAACCGCTCCGTTAGTACGACTCCTTGGTTTAGGCAAGTTTCAAACGGCCGCGCGGAGGACACCTTATATTCTTCCTCTATATAAAGAGGTCAAGACCTGTCCTTTTCTTTCCATGCCCGATCCTTCCCTTCCCCTACCTCGAGTTCCAACACCCAATGTTCAGTCTAAGTGCTCCGGACCTTCAATCATGTCCGGATCCAACCTTTCAGGCCGGTGGATGGCCCCTTCCGTCATAGAGGAGGACATCAAGAAGCTTAGGGAGGCTAGGTATCTGACCACCGAAATTCTTCATAGGCTACCTGCTCAAGGGCAGGTTATCCCCACTCTCGAACCTAACGAGAGTGTTGTATTCATCTCCCACTTCCTCCGAGGGCTAGGCTTTTGTCTTGATCCCTTCATTAGAGTGCTCATGTTCTATTACGGGCTAGATTTTCATGATCTAGCTCCAGATTCCTTCCTTCACATCTCGTCGTTTATCATCGTGTGTGAGGCCTTCCTCCGCATTACGCCACACTTCGGCTTATGGCTCAAGACTTCAATGTGAAGCCGAAGATGATCGACAGGCGACACGCGGAGTGCGGAGGCGCTATAATAAGCAAAGGTGTCAACGCCTTATGGCCGAAGTGTTCCTTCCCGGAGGTGTCTGACCTATGACAACGGGAGTGGTTTTACATCACAGCACCCCGAGGTACAAAGTGGGCAGCTGCCCTGGCCTTCCGCTCTGCCCCTCTGCCACATCTTGCATCATGGGTCAACAAGGGGCTGGACTGGGGACCGGTTAATGACGTGCTGACATTGCAAAGCCGCATCCGAGATCTCCTAAAGTGGGATATCAGTCTCGTCAGAGTGATTCAAGTAATGTCAGTTCGTCGGGTCCTCCCATGCCAACGTCGATTTCTTGTGGGAGTTCAACCTGGAAGGACCGTGAACCATTCAACACTTCTTTGGCGTGATGCTCGAAGGGATGTATTGATTATTCTTCGGATCATGAATGAAGTGTCCGGACACAACAGAGGATGCGGGTCTCAACTGCAACCGTCCAGATACCCAAGTAAGTAACTCTGCGACCGAACATGTTGTCATTATATTTGTCACAACATTATCCTGAAAAACCACCCTTGGCCAGGAATGGATAAGAAAGGCGGAGAGGATCAGGTGTTCGGCCCCTTTTCCTGAACGCTCGCCGGATCCCGTACTAACCAGGATGCTGGCTCGCGCACCTTATCAAGTGCCATCAGGGGAGGACGAGGGGAGGAATAGGGAAGCCAAAAGCAGGCTTCATACTGGAGGTACATTAATCATCCTAATGGGGGTATTAGTGCCCCCGTGTTGGAGGATGATCAGGGAGGAGAACCTAAAATCCCCTCTCCCCATGGAAGAAAAGGACCGCCCATGAAGACTTGGAAATGGAGGTTTCCAGGCGAGGGAAGAAACCTTCACGAGGGGGCCCTGCACCGGAGGGCATCCTTATCGCACAACGACCACAAGGGGGCCAGCCGTCGACCAAGCCGTAAGTGAACAAAGGCACTTTAGTAAGCTTGCCCCGCTCTTTTCCTGAGAATAACAACCGAGACATATGTTTTCCAGTTCGGCTCATAGCCCTTCTCCACAATGTTCGTCTTCGGGGGATCTTCTTCAGGAGATGATGGAAAGCGAAACGCCTCCTCCTACTTCCCCGCCTCATGAGGCGGACGACCCTGAGGTGTCGTCCCGGAGGATCTCTCCTGATCCGCAAAGGCCAGAAGGTAACTCTTCGGCTGCCCGAAGTCCGGAGTTCTTGGCTCCTAAGGAGACCAATAGAAAAAGCCCAGGATTTTTCGGTGTACAACCGGACACATTGATGGGTCTCCTGGAGCAAGCGGCTATCTCAGAGGCACATCATACCTTAATGGGTACAGTGGTTGAGAGGATTTCATCCGCAAAAAGCGGGTTGAATGAAGCTTTTACGAGCCTGCTAAGAGGCTTTGAGGTACGCAAAGTGATATATATATATATATATATATATATATATATATATATATATATATATATATATATATATATATATATATATTGACTGTACCACATACGCAAGGTGTACTTTGTATAGATAGTAGCCCCTGAGACTCTGGTTGCCATCCAGACAAGGCGAGCAGAGGACCATAGTCTCAGGTAATGATAGCGCTGCTTTTGTGTGCAGGCGGCTGCAGATCCGGCGGCTGACCGGACTGCTGAATTTGCCGAACTGAGGCGACAACTTGACATGGCGGATGCGAACATCATGCTTGTGAACAAGCGGCTTGATGAGGCACAGGGTATGTATATTTCGGTGGTCAGCGAATATTAATAAGAGCATGATGCTAGTATTTATAATATGCTTTAACTGCAGATGGAGCTGCCGCCGTGGAGACCCTTCGAGCAGAACTTGCCCGGGCCAAGGAGCAAGCCAGGAGAAGTGATGTGGCTTCCCTGAAGGCAGCCGAAGAAGTGTATGTTGGAAGTGTAGGCATGTTCTGATGGCTCTCTCCACGAATGAAGAGTGGGTGGAGGGGTATATATAGCCTCCACACAAAATCTAACCATTACACACAACTTACCAAACTCGGTGGGACCGAATTGTGAAACTCGGTTGGACTGATTTAGTAAATAATGTGACTGTTAGGAATTTCGGTGGGACCGACATGTCAGCTCAGTGGGACCGATATGGTTAGGGTTAGGGAATAACGTAATCTCGGTGAGACTGATTACACAAACTCGGTGAGACCGATTTTGGTAATGGACACATAGAGGGTTGGTCAGGAAAACTCGATGGGAGCGATTCCCTCATCTCGGTTGCACCGAAACATTACGAAAGGGAAACAATGAGTTTGCATTGCAATCTCGGTGGGACCGATCGCTCATCTAGGTTTGACCGAAACGTTACAAAGGAAAACATAGAGATTACAATCCCATCTCGGTGAGACCGAGATCCCTATCGGTGAGACCGAAAAGACTAGGGTTTGTGGCTGTGGCTATGTCAACAGAACTCGGTGGTGCTGGATAGACAGTTTTGGTGGGGCCGAGTTTGACTTTTGGTTTGGGACATATGTGGATGTGAGAAAGTACTTGAGGGTTTTTGGAGCATATCACTAAGCACTTTGAGCAAGAAACTCATGAAGCAACACCTCACCCCTTCTTAATAGTATTGGCTTTTCCTATAGACTCAATGTGATCTTGGATCACTAAAATGGAAAATGTAGAGTCTTGTGCTTTGAGCTTGAGCCAATCCTTTTGTCCTTAGCATCTTGAGGGATCCACTTTTCTCATCCATGCCATGCCAATCATTGAGCTTTCTTGAAATATTTATCTTGAAATAGCATTAGCTCAATGAGCTATATGTTGTTAGGAATTACCAAAACCACCCAGGGATAGTTGCACTTTCGAGCTCCCGCCCACGCACCAGTGGAAGCCCCATACTCCGCGCTAGCGGACGACACGGTTGAGGAGCGGCTATGCCCATGCAAGAGTGGAAGCATCATGCTCCGTGCTGATGAACAAACAACTAAGGGCACCCTAGCGGCTGCACTAACCTTAGGAGAGCCCCTAGGGCTCGCTGTATGGCCCCACTGCACCACCTTCCCCCCAGGAGAGTCACGCAAGGGGGCTAGGCACAGGGGCTGCACCCAGGTCACGCCTGGCGCACGCCACCCTACCAGGTCCTTTGCACCTGGTCTTCTTGTGACTCTCCCAGGCAAAACCTGGCGAGGAAAGCTGCAAGTGCTCTGGATTAGCCTAGACACTGCTTATATTTCCTTCACGTGGGCTGTTCGTACATCGAGGGGGACCCCTGAGCACAGCGACTCAGGGGCCTCACTGGTCACGTAGCCCCTCACCCTTGGTCTCGTCCTGGTGATCCGGACGCCCCAACAGCGGCTGAGGTATGCGCGGGGCCAGGCCCTGCCGACGCAGAACATTAAAGGAAAACAGAAGGAAATTGAGCACGAAAAGGAAATCACGGAGTCCTAGCAAATTATTGAAAACATAATGTCTCATAAGTTCAAAATAGAAGTTCTCACGCCTCCACGAGGCACGGTAAATACTGCAGGATTTAGCCGGGAAGCACTGCCTTCAGCCTTGGTTGCCGCCATCACCCGCCTCCAGGGGCTCACCATCGATAGCACCGCCGTCACCTTTACCACCGGTCATGGTCATCGTAGCCTCAGGGAACTTCTCCACCAAGGCCTCCACCCGCTCCTTCACGGCTTCGGCAATAGTGTCGACGGACTCAGGGGCTACCGGCTCAAGCAGCACGCCGAGGTCCAAGCTGGGGCCCCAAAGATGAAGGTGGCTAAAGATACGTGTCACTGCTGCAGTGAAGTGAGCATGGCATTCACCTTCCACCATGGATCCCACCGCAACGACAATGTCCTCGAGTTCCCCGATGAACTTGGTGAGAAGGCCGGCAAGGCCATCGCCTAGGGCCACCAGCGGCTCCACATACCCCTCTCATTAAAGGGAGCGAAGTGCCGGGCAGGACCTCGGCTCGAGGGAGGCGAAGGCATCATGCCCTGCCTTCTTGGCCGCGACAAGGGTCTTCTCCTTGGCCTCCAACCGGGCCGTCTCCTTGGAGACAAGCTTGGTATGCGACGCCCGGGCTGTCTCCACTTCCTCCTTCAGCTTCCCCAGGCAGCTTCGCTCTACAGCCTGCTCTTGGGCCGCTTGCTCCATCTCGGCGTCGCGGTCGGCAAGCGTGGCCTCTCGGGCCTTGAGCTCCAGCTCGGTGTCGCGGTCGGCAAGCGTGGCCTCTCGGGCCTTGAGCTCCAGCTCGGTGTCGCGGTCGGCAAGCGTGGCCTCTCGGGCCTTGAGCTCCTCCTCCTGCTTCTAGAGCCGACGGGCATGGTCGGCCTGCTCCTCGGAAAGCATCTTCAGCTCGGCCTCCACCTCGCTGCAGCGACCTTTGGCGAACGCAGCATCGGCCAGCGCAGCGCCGCGAGCCGCGGCGGCTTCCATGGCCTCCTTCTTGTCGCCCACGACGGCAGCCTCGACCTGGCCCCATGCCGCCCTGATGGACGAGTCGGCCTGGAGCCACCCCGAGATCAGCCCCAGATGCCCCGTCGCCGCACACCCGTCAGCGCCCTGAATATCAGCTCGGAGCCGGTCTAGCATGGCATAAGCCTCCTCCAAAGTGTCAAGCCTGGCAAAGGAGCCTTGGCCCGCAGCGTAAGGGCTCGAGGAGGAGGTGGCACCGGCGCCGCCCCGATAGCAAGGGAGGCAGGGGCTCTAGAGCCCTCACACCCTCCATGGGCTCGTCAGGGACCAACACCCCCGGAGTCTGCTGGGCCGTGGGAACGGCCTCCTCCTTCCGCCTCTTTACCCCAGGATTCAGCCTGGCCGCCAGGAGGAGAACATCATGAGCATGGTGTCATGACGGAAAATCAAGGATGGGGTAAGATACTTACTCGTCGTCGGCTATGTATGCTCTCTTTCTAGCCAGGACTACGGTGCCCCAGGCTTCTTCAGCAAGGGCCTCGGCGTGCTCAGAGGTTCCATCAGGCGCATGATTGATTGCTCCGGAGCGGTAGCGACAGGCGACTAGGCGAGGGTGTCGCCCCAAGGATGCGCCGCCGCCTTGCCCATCTTCGGAGTCCCGTAGCTCATACTCCGCAAGGGGGTGCCCCCAGTCCTCGTGGCAACCCCGGAGGAGTGCGGGGATCCCTCGGCCAAGTCCTTGCCGGTGTCGTCATTGTCGGGGAGGTCTCGGAGGAGCTCGTTCTGCAATGGAGGAGAAGTCTCCCCCACCCCTTCCATGGTCGCCTCCGAGTCCTCCTCCCCCTCCTCTTCGAAATCCTTGCCGGAGGACACCGGAACCAGGGAGTTGGGGGGCCTGGACGGCACGATCCCCAGCTCATTGAAGATCGGCATGGCAGCGGCTAGCTCTGCCCCATCGCCGCGGTGATACAGCAGACAATAGGCCGTTGGGAGTCTGCCTAAATCCTTCTCGAGCAAGGTATGCACAGCCTTGCCCAGCTCCTTGCTCGCCAGGCTCCCTCGGCGCAACCGAAGGTCGTCATCTGTGCCCTCAAGGCACCACATGGGGCGCGAATGAGCTTGGAGAGGGCCAGGCGCTGCGTCAGGAACTCCTTAACAATCATTGCCCCTGACAGCGCCTTGAAATCCATGTCCGCCTGCATCTTCCTCAGAATGGGGGCCGCATGGGGGTCAGTGAGCTTCGCGTGAGCCCACTGGTCCAGCTTCTCTGGCAGCAGGGTTGGTAGCTCCATCCGAGCGTGGGGGCTCCGGGCGTCCAGGTAAATCCACTTGTACCGAAAGTCACCCACCTTCTTCCTGGCTCAGGAGCGCATTGCCAAGGTGCGCGACAAAGGAGACGCATCCGGAGCACTGGTTTGAACCTTGCATCCGAATGGAGAAGAAGTGGCAGAGCAGCACAACGGAGAGCGTCACCCCCACGAAGGCCTCACAGTAGAAGGCGAAGATGGACAAAAGGAGGATGGAGTTGGGCTGGAGGTGAAAAGCATGGATCTGATAATGATCGAGGACCGCAAGGAAGAACCTAGAGAAAGGCGGGACGAGCCTGTGAAGAGAGGAAGAAGGGGTAGAATGTACCCGCCTAGGTCTCTCGCTTGGCGGAGCCGACCCAAAGCTCAGCCTCCCTCCCTTCATTATCGTTGCTCGCCGTCAGAGGGAGCATGACAGAGAGTTGCCCCACCTCGGTGATGGAGGATGGGCTGAGGGTCGGCACGGATGAAGAGGCAGAGTCTGCGACTGGGGTAGCGGGCTTTACTTTCTTGGTCGTCATTGACAAAGAGCTTGGAGGAAAGGGTTTGGCGAATCTGGAGGCGCTCTTGGTGAGAAGGGGATGAGATCCGGAGCAAGCCGAATGGATGGCAATGAAGGCTTGGCTGCAGGCGCTACCTTTTTGTCAGCCCGTGTCGGTTGCCGAGGCAGCATGGGGAAGCGTAAACGCCCACGTCCCATCAAGAGCCACGTGTCAACCCAGTCCACAGGCGATGGGGGCCCGTGGTGCTTTGCACTTTCCCTTTGGCTTCGCCTCGAAGCCAAGTGCGAGCGCGCCTTGTGCTTGGGGGCTACTGTCAGCATTCTGGGAACTAGGGTACCCAGGCTTGCATACCTGCGGCCCGCAGCATGGCTCCATCGATGGCCTGGTATGGCCCATCTTCAGCATCGACAAGACAAGACCCTCGTGAGGGGCCAAGCCTCACGAGGCAGATGACACCAAGACCTCCGGAAGGAGCGGCCTCCCGAGGCGGCCTCCTAAGAAGCGGAGATTCCTATGCAAGCGCTCACCTAATGAGGTGGAGGTGATGCCAGCCATGATGACCAAGGCCAGGCATGCGCTAGTGGGCGCAGAGCGGCATGTTTCCTCTTTGGTGCTAAGGAGGCAAGCGGAGCCGCAGAGTCTTGAGGCATCAACCAAAGTTTACCATTTACGTGCAACAAGACCAAGACCGCCAGGATGGCAGGACAGATGTCATCACCGAGCCCACCACAATGTCACGACTAGAAGCTTTGCAGGCGCTGACCACCTTTCGTTGGGATAAGATGTACTACTTGTCCCCCTTTAAAATTGTCCACCGTGGGATGCCTTCCCGCCTAAGTTTTGGGGGAATAGGACCAAGGCCACTATAAGTATAGCCTAGCCACCATCATACGGACAGGCGAAGGGAGAGAGGTCGAATCCCTTGAGCTCATATCCTCCCCAGAGCAGACCTCACGAGGCTGTTCTTCCTTGCACTAGTTCATCCTCAGCCCCTCGCGAGGCTTATCCACCACAAAGCAGGAGTAGGGTCTTACACCGCAAGGTGATCCGAACCTGGGTAAACTGTCGTGTCCATTTCCTTTCCCGTTCATCGAGCTAGGCCGTGGGAGCAGCAAGTCGGCTGGCTAGAGAGGTTGAGTTCTTCGCACACGCCCCAGAGTTTGAACCTTTCTTGGGTCCGTGGATCCCTGAATCTGACAGAACTCTCTAGGTTTTCATGAATATATTTGTGTTCTTGATCCTATGTGCAAGTTGTATGCACTTGTTATCATTCTGAACCCTAGACCCCAAAGTGTCAACAATTGGGATATTGATGGGGATGACTTTACCGTAAGGATTACATGTATTCACCATGTTAGTGCTTTCTATGGTCCTCTGATAAAAGGAGAACCCTAATTGCCCTTAGTTTCCATTAGGATCCCACTGCCACTAGAGGGTAGACAAAAAGAGGTTCTGCATGTTCTTACCGAAAGCACGTAAGAATATATGTGGTATGCATGCCCACATTAGATTGATGAATTTGCACTAGTTTGATACTGCTCTATGCTATGACCATTAGCTATTGAATCTCGTCTGAACAAAACCCACAATCTACTTACATGCATATCTTCCTACTATGTTGCTTTCGTTACAATACTATTTTGCACTCTCCTACTACTTTGAAATCTTGTTACTCTCATTGCTATGATATTACTGTGCTACTAATAAAATGTTGCAAGAAATTTATCTATCCAGGTTTGATTGAATTGACAACTCAAATACCAAGGCTTATAAATATTATTTTTTACTTGTGTCGAATCAATAAATTTAGGTTGAAATACTTCCATCAAAGATAGTCGCGATCTCGTATACATGTGGGTCATTAAGACTATTGTTTGGCATCATTGCTGGGGAGCATAGATCTATTTATTAAGTTCACTTGGGAGTTATTTGTCTATTGTATCCTGCCATTTATCTTTCACTATGAACAAGCTCAAGGATTCTAAAACCAAGATCAAGCCCTTTAAGACAAGAGGAGGTAAGGACCTTCCAACTATCTCTACTCTTGATTCACCTACTGTTCTGAGTCAACTTGTGACACCACCACCACACATAGTAGGTACTGTCACACATAGTAGGTACTGCTTCTGCTATTGATGATGCGTCTACTCTGTTTAACGAAACTGTCCCACTTGGAGATTCAGTTAAGCTAAAGAAACTAGAACTATTAAAAATTGTGAATCACCTATGATACGTCTCCAACGTATCTTTAATTTTTGCTTGTTCCATGCTGTTATATTATCATTCTTGGATGTTTTACAATCATTTTATAGCAATTTTATATCATTTTTGGGACTAACCTATTGAAATAGTGCCCAGTGCCCGTTGTTTTTCTGCTTGTTTTTTACTTTGTAGAATATCAGTACCAAACAGAGTCCAAATGCGGCAAAACTTTTTGGAGAATTTTTATGGACCAGAAGAAACAACATGGGCCAAATATGTACCAGAGGGGTGCCCCGAGGGGGCCACCATCCACCTGGGCACACCTGGGGGCCCAGGCGTGCCCTGGTGGGTTGTGCCCACCTCTGTGGACTCCCGCACATCCTCTTCGCCCTATTAATACCCAAATATTCCTGAAACCCTAGGGCAGTCGATGAAACACAATTCCAACTATCGCAAGTTCCAAAACCACAAGATCCCATCTAGACACCATCACAGAGGGGTTCATCATCCTCATTGGTGCCTCTCCGATGATGCGTGAGTAGTTCATCATAGACCCGCGGGTCCGTAGGCAGTAGCTAGATGGCTTTCTCTCTCTCCTTTGATTCTAAATACAATGGTCTCTTGGAGATCTATTTGATGTAACTCTTTGTGCGGTGTGTTTGTTGGGATCAGTTGAACTTCGAGTTTATGATCAGATTTATATATCCATGAAATTTATTTAAGTTTTTGATCTCTTATATGCATGATTATTTATAGCCTCGTATTTCTTATTCGAATTGTTGGTCTAGTTAGGCCAACTAGATCGATTTTTCTTGCCATGGGAAGAGGTGCTTTGTGATGGGTTCGATCATGCGGTGTTCTTCCCCAGTGGCCGAAGGGGCAGCAAGACACATATGTATCATTGCTATTAAGGATAACAAAATGGGGCTATTCCTACATGAATAGATCTTGTCTACATCATGTCATCGTTCTTACTGCATTACTCCGTCTCTCCATGAAATTAATACACTAGATGCATGCTCAATAGCGGTCGATGTGTGGAGTAATAGTAGTACATGCATGCAGGAGTCGGTCTACTAATCTTGGACATGATGCATATATATTGATCATTCCCTAGATATCTTCACAATTATTTGAGGTTTTATCAATTACCCAACAGTAATTTGTTTACCCATCGTGTTCTATTTCTTGAGAGAAGCCACTAGTGAAATCTACGGCCCCGAGGTCTATTCTTTATCATATTTTCTTTGAGATCTATTTTTATTTGCTTGTGTTTTTAGATCTATTATTACAAAAACCCAAAAACACCTTGCCGCACTTTTTTATTATTTATTTTATTTTGTGTTTTATCGAGATCTATTTATCCAATCTATCACAATTTTATGCCGTCAACTTGACAATCTCTGGCGCCGTTACCCGAAGAAGGGATTGATAGCCCCTTATAAGCGTCGGTTGCAAGTATTTGTTCTTTGTGTGCAGGTACCGTTTACATAGTGTTGCTTGGTTCTCCTACTGGATTGATACCTTGGCTTCATAACTGAGGGAAATACCTATAGTAGTTGTGATGCATCATCCCTTTCTCTTCGGGGAAATACAGACGTAGTTCAAGCGACATCAAAAGGAATTTCTGGCGCCGTTGCTGGGGAGACATCATCAACATCTATCAGGTTCCTAATCACAAACTTCATCATCCTACAATTTACATTATTTGCCATTTGCCTCTCATTTTCATCTCCCCCACTTCAGAAAAAATTGTCGTTTTTTCGCCCTCTTTTTTGTTCACCGTTTTCTCGTCAGATCTGTTTTTGTTTGCATTCTTGTGTGCGTAATTGTGATGTCTCAAAGGAAGTATTATGATTTTCCTTACCCTAATATTTTTCTTGAGATTGAAAAAAGTACCACGGAATATATTACTACACAATTTGAGCACAATAAGTATTTTACCGAGGAACATAAAGAACACTCTACTGTGTTACATGCTACAACAAAACAACTTGATGATATTAGTAGAGAAGTTTGAAATCTCCACTCTAAGTATGCCTTTGCTAAAAAATTACTAGGAAAAATATGTGATGCACAAGCCACCCGAGAAAATTAGATGGCCGTTAAACCAATTTCTTTTGAAGATAAAAATGGTGAAGATCTTAGAATGGTTTGTGTTTCTTCTATTGATTCCTTATTTAGTAAAATTAAAATTAATGATAAAGGGACTGAAGAAGAGTCAACTTTAGCTAGAAGGTCTTGATAATTTGGAGGGTGAAAATCTTGTTGAAAAAACTGATAAAAGTTGGTTTGGAGAGGTCAAAACATTAACTAGTGATGTGCCCACTCTTTTGGCTTACAAAGACTTTGATTATGATAATTGTTCTTTGATTGATTTTATTTCCTTGTTGCAATCCATGATAAATTCACCTCATGCCGATGAACAAAATAAAGCTTTTCGTAAACATATCGTAGATGCCATGATGAAATCTTTAGAAGAAAAGTTGGAATTAGAGATTTCAGTTCCTAGAAAATTACATGATGAATTGGAACCTACTATCAAAGTCAAGATTAAAAACTATGAGTCTTTTTCTTTATGTGATTTGGGTGCTAGTGTTTCCACAATTCTGAAATCTTTATGTGATGTGCTTGGTCTTGCCAATATTGAAGAATGTTCTCTTAATTTGCACTTGGCGGATTATACTATTAAAAAGCCTATGGGAAGAATTAATTATGTTCTTATATATGCAAATAGGAATTATGTGCCCATAGATTTTATTGTTCTTGATATTGATTTCAATCCATCATGGCCAATTATAAATGGTAGACCGTATTTCAGCACTATAGGTGTCGTGATTGATATGAAAGAAGGCAATATTAAATTTCAATTTCCACTGAGGAAGGGTATGGAACACTTCCCTAGGACAAGAATTAGGCCACCATATGAATCAATCATGAGGGCATCTTATGGATTGAGAACTAAAGATGACAATACTTGAATCCATGCATTATGCCTAACTAGGGGCATAAAACGATAGCGCTTGTTGGGAGTTAACCCAGTGAATAAATTTTATTTTTGCCTTTTTCTTTCTGTTCTTCAGAGTTTGCACAATTATGACACTGTTATGATTGTGTTTTTTATGTTTTAATTGGTGTTTGTGCCAAGTAAAGCCTTTGGGATTATGTTTGGTGATAGTTGATTTGATCTTGTTGAAAAACAGAAACTTTTGTGTCCAATAACAAAATTGTTTAGGTTTACAGAAGTGACGAAAAATTCTAATTTATTAAAAGAGATTGATATAAAAATTGCCTATGTTTTCTGAGTTTTTCAGAATTTGTGGAGTTACAGAAGTATACGAAGTTTTCAGATTACTACAGATTGTTCTGTTTTTGACAGATTATGTTTTCTTTGCATTGTGTGTTTATTTTGATGAATCTATGGATTGTATTGGAGGGAATAATCCAGGGAAAAGTTAGAATGCAGTATATGTAATGGAAAAATAAAATATGAATGGGTTTGCAAAAGTACTTAGAGCGGTGATTTGCTTTCTTATACTAATGGATCTCACGACAGTTTTGTTGAGTTTTGTGTGATTGAAGTTTTCAAGTTTTGGGTGAGATCATGATGGATGAAGGAATAAGGAGTAAGAAGAGCCTAAGCTCGGGGATGACCCATGGCACCCCAAGTTATTATCCAAAGAGAAACAAGCAACTAAGCTTGGCGATGCCACGGATCTCTTTCTTCTAATAACCATAGGTATTTTACTTGGAGCTATATTTTTACTCGTCACATATCATGAGTTTTGCTTCGATTGTCTTGTGTTATATGAGTCTTTGCTTTTTTGGTTTTTAGTTTTGTGTCATATATCCTTGCTGGACACACTTATTTGAGAGAGCAAAAATTATGCTATGGTTCGTTAGAATTGCTTTCTATGCTTTACTTAAATTTTTTGAGCTATGGAATTGCTCTAGTGCTTCAGTTATATATTTTTGTGCATGGTGTGCTTTAATATTTTTGAAGAAATGCTCTCATGCTTCACTTATATTTATTTGAGAGTTAGTAATTTTTTGAAGAAATTCTCTCATACTTTACTTATACTATTTTGAGAGACAAACAAATTTATGCTCATGTTCTTCACTTAGATTTGTTTGAGCTTATCAAAAGCAACATATGAAATTAGTCCCAAAGTGATAGATATTCAAGAGGGATATAATAAAGACTTTCATGAAGATCATTGGAAAAAATAAACTTGATTCTTTGTATTAGTTTTGCGGTATGATGATAATAATATGTGAGTCATGTTGGTGAGTGATTATGCCTTAGTTAGAATATTGGTGCTAAGGTTTGTGATTCCCTATGCAAGCATGGAAGTAAGTAGTTATGCAATGAAATTACATCCTACTTATGGTGCATTATTCGGTGTTAGTTATGCTTAATGGTCGCTTATGTGATTTTTTGTTTCTTGGTTGGATGCTTCTCAATCTACTTCCTAGCCTTCACTTGTACTACGGAGAATTACTACTTGTGCAATCAAAATCCTTAAACCCAGTTTTGCCATATGAGTCCACCGTACCTACCTATATGCGGTATTCATGTGTCGTTCTAAGCAAATTTGTATGTGCCATCTCTAATTTTGAAAATAAATTTTCCTTTTTGTGTGCTCGTACCGCTCATGAAGCGGCAGGGGGTGGCCAATATTTTCCATGATAGATGTGTTATTCTCAAGATGAGTGTTTATTCACTTGTCATTGCACGAGAGTATGGCGGTAATAGGGATGCCCATTCCCAAAATGAAAAAATATATTTACTTTATGTTGTCAAATAATAAATTCCTTGGAAAGTGTTGGTATGGAAGGCACCCGTGGGTACAGCTAGCCATGGATTGTGAAAGAATGGTGGAAAAAGGAATAAACTTTATTTTCTGTTTGAGAACCTCCTATGATATATCTAGCATGGAAAGTGTTGATAATTACTCAGTCATTTTCGTTGACGGGAAAAGTATGCCTCTCAAAAATTTTATCTCTCAATTTAAGCTTTGAGCTCTGGCACCTCTACAAATCCCTACTTCCCTCTATGAAATGCCTATCTATTTACTTTATGCAATTTTTTATTTTTGAGTCTCCATCTTCTCATATAAAGCACCAACTAAGGGGAACTATGATCATACTTGAGCATTGGATGTAGCTAATATGCGAGTGTGTTTCATGAATGGATCAATGGTTGAGCATGATGGGCTAGGGATAACTCTTTTTAGTGCTGATATTTTGAAAGACATGGTTGCTTGTTGATATGCTTGAGTATTGAAACCTTCATGTCAAAAATAGACTATTGCTTTGAACCATATAAAATTCCAAATGTCCATGCTACAAAAGAAAAGAATATGTGATGAACATGTTAGGCAGCATTCACATCAAAAATTCTGTTTTTATCATTCACCTACTCGAGGATGAGTAGGAATTAAGCTTGGGGATGCTAATACATCTCCAACGTATCAATAATTTTGCTTGTTCCATGTTGTTATATTATCATTCTTGGATGTTTTACAATCATTTTATAGCAACTTTATATCATTTTTTGGGACTAACCTATTGACATAGTGCCCAGTACCAAACGGAGTCCAAACACAGCGAAACTTTTTGTAGAATTTTTATGGACCAGAAGAAACAACATGGGCCAAAGAAGTACCAGAGGGGTGCCCCGAGGGGGCACAACCCACGTGGGCACGCCCCCAGGCGCGCCCTGGTGGGTTGTTCCCACCTTGGTGTCCTCCCACACCGCCTCTTCACCCTATAAATACCCAAATATTCCAGAAACCCTAGGGGAGTCGATGAAACACAATTCTAGCTGCCACAAGTTCCAAAACCACAAAATCCAGTCTAGAAACCATCACGGAGGGGTTCATCATCTTCGTTGGTGCCTCTCCGATGATGCATGAGTAGTTCATCATAGACCCGCGAGTTAGTAGCTAGATGGTTCTCTCTCTCTCTCTCTCTCTCTCTCTCTCTCTCTCTCTCTCTCTCTCTTGATTCTAAATATAATGGTCTCTTGGAGATCTATGATTTAACTCTTTTTGCGGTGTGTTTGTTGGGATCCGATGAACTTTGAGTTTATGATCAGATCTATATATCCATCAAAGTTATTTGGGCTTTTAATCTCTTATATGCATGATTATTTATAGCTTCGTATTTCTTCTTCGAATCTTTGGTCTAGTTAGGCCAACTAGATCGATTTTTCTTGCCATGGGAAGAGGTGCTTTGTGATGGGTTCGATCATGCGGTGTTCTTCCCCAGTGGCCGAAGGGGCAGCAAGACACATATGTATCATTGCTATTAAGGATAACAAGATGGGGCTATTCCTACATGAATAGATCTTGTCTACATCATGTCATCGTTCTTACTGCATTACTCCATCTCTCCATGAAATTAATACACTAGATGCATGCTCAATAGCGGTCGATGTGTGGAGTAATAGTAGTACATGCATGCAGGAGTCGGTCTACTAATCTTGGACATGATGCCTATATATTGATCATTCCCTAGATATCTTCACAATTATTTGAGGTTTTATCAATTGCCCAACAGTAATATGTTTACCCACCATGTGCTATTTCTTGAGAGAAGCCACTAGTGAAATCTATGGCCCTCGGGTCTATTCTTTATCATATTTGCTATGAGATCTATTTTTATTTCATTTTGTTTTCATATCTATTATTCCAAAAACCTAAAAATACATTGATGTACTTTTTTTTTATTATATTTTTTGTTTTGTCTAGATCTATTTATCCACTCTATCACAATTTTATCGCATCAACTTGACAATCTCTCACACCGTTACCCGAAAAAGGGATTGAGAACCCCTTATAAGCGTCGGGTTGCAAGTATTTGTTCTTTGTGCGCAGCTACTGTTTACATAGTGTTGCTTGGTTCTCCTACTGGATTGATACCTTGGTTTCATAACTGAGTGAAATACCTACCGTAGTTGTGTTGCATCATCCCTTCCTCTTTGGGGAAATACCGACGTAGTTCAAGCGACATCAACCTGCTACACCTAGCTCTCCTATTAAAACAAGAATACTTAATTTACTGACACACCACCTGTGCTCGACGAGAATTTTTTTAGTGGGTTTTTGGCTAATGATGGTGCAAATGGTGTAGAGGGTTTAATTGGAATACTTACGGAAAAGGCTATGAATAAAATGATGAAACCTGATTCAAAATTTGGCACTTCTCTTATTTATGTTGATGATAAACATTATGAATTCTTTTTTGATCCTTCACTTATTACTTTGGTATATTTAGAACCCTTTCATGGTTATATTTTCAAGAAAAGGATAATCAAGCAAGATCAAGAGCTATTTAATAACTTATTGAAAATATTCATGATTGGACACTTCCAAAACTTCCACGTAAGCCAACTCCAAAGAAGAGATGTATTCTTTTTCCCAGTCATGAAGATTTGCTAGAAGCTAAGAAATCTATGAAGGAGAAAGTATTAAAGCTGAATATGTGAAGAATCTACCTCCTATTAAAGAATTATATGAACTAACCACTCCAAATGACGTAGCTGAGGTACATTCTTTCCATAAATTCTATGAAGATGGTATTACTTATAATAAGTCTCCAAGTCAATGCTTATAAGAATTTGATAATTTTGTTGTTAAGAAACATCATTTTGATATGCAATTACGTGATCATATAAAACAAAATGCTACTATTATGAACGCTTAAATGATGTGTTAGGAAGAATTTTAAATGATGTTAAAGGTTTATGTAAGCATTTTTCTACGGTTCAAACTCAGCTTGAACAAGTTTCCAGATCACAAGAAGATTTGTTTAGAGACATACCTAAACAACATAATAAACATGCTTATGGACAAGGTGCTAGGGGAGGAAAGTTTACTCACAATCCATTGTATCCTGAGGGTCATCCTAAAATAATTGAACAATATTCTCAGAATTTTAATGCAAGTGCTCCTAGTTCACCTAAGAAGAATAAAAAGAAGTAAAAATAAAACTTCACATGCTGCTAGTGAAACATTTATTGAAAAATTACTTTTTGAGAAACCTAATAATGTTTCTATCTCTGATGCTGAAACTTTGGATGGTGAAGAGCATGAGCCTAATCAGGATAATGATAATTCTAATAATGGTGCTCTACCTAATGATGACAATGAAACTGATAAGGAGGGCGGCTTTCAAACTGAAGTTGATCCCAACAACCCACCTCCTGGAAATAAGAGTTATGATAAAAGAGATTATGTTGCTAGGAAACATGGTAGAGAGAGGGAACCATGGGTACAAAAACCTAATCCTTTTCCTATTAAAACACAAAAAATACAGAGATGAAGAGGCATTTAATAAATTTGGTGAATTACATAGACAACTTTTCCTTCATGTTATTTTAACCAGTGCTATTAAAATGCCTCCTTATTTCATCGTAGGCATACTGGAGGTAGATGCAGATTGATGAGATTCATCATGTAACCGACCCAATTTGCTAGGGCTTGATCCCTAGTATCAACTATGTTCTGAGATTGATGTTGCTATGACTTTGCTATGCTTAATGCTTGTCACTAGGGATCGAGCGCCATGATTTCATATCTGAACATTCTATTTTTTCATGAATATATTTGTGTTCTTGATCCTATATACAATTTGTATGCACATGTTATCGTTCTGAACCTTAGACCCCAAAGTGACAACAATTGGGATATCGACGGGGATGACTTTACCTTGAGGATCACATGTATTTACCATGTGTTAATGATTTATTCCGGTTACCTATTAAAAGGAGCATCTTAATTACCCTCAATTTCCATTAGGATCCCGCTACCATGGGAGGGTAGGCCAAAAGATCTTGTGCAAGTTCTTACCGCAAACACGTACAATATATGAAATGCATGCCACCATTAGATTGATGAATTGGAGCTAGTTGTTGTCGCTCTGTGTTGTGACCGCTACATATTGAATCTCATCTAAACAAAACCCACTATCTACTTCCATGCCTATGCTTTCTACTACTACTGTTACACTCTACTACTACTTTGCAATCATGTTACTGTTACTGTTATCATATTACTGTGTTACTAATAAATTGTTGCAAGCTAGTTATCTATCCAAGTGTGGTTTGCTACTTGTGAGCTGCGTTGGGATTTCCCCGAAGAGGAGAGGAGATGCAATGCAGTAGAGATAGTATTTCCTTCAGTTAAGAACCAAGGTTATCGATCTAGTAGGAGAATCACACAAAGCATCGTGAACAACACCTGCACACACAAAAGCAAATACTTGCACCCAAGGAAAACAAGAGGGTTGTCAATGCCCTTGGCGGTTACTTGCAAGGATAAATTTTGTAGTGGTAGATAGATAAATTACAAAGATAAAATAAAATAAAACAAAATAAAAATTGCAACAAGGTAATTTTGTGTTTTTATATATGATAAAAGTAGACCCGGGGCCATAGTTTTCACAGAGGCTTCTCTCTGAAACGCATGGCATACAGTGGGTAGACAAATTACTGTTGGGAAATTGATAACAAGCGCATAGTTATGACGATATTCAGGGCAATGATCATGTATATAGGCATCACGCCCGAGACAAGTAGACTGACTCCTGCCTTCATCTACTACTATTACTCCACCCATCGACTGCTATCCAGCATGCATCTAGGGTATTAAGTATAAAACAGAGTAACGCCTTAAGCAAGATGACATGATGTAGACAAAGTAAACCAGATCAATATGAATAAACCCAGTTATTTTACCCTTAATGGCAACAATACAAATAAGTGTCTTGTCTCTTTCTGTCACTGGGATATAGAGCACGACAAGATTTAACCCATTACAAAGCACCTCTCGAAGTGAAGATAAATCAATCTAGTTGGCCAAACAAAACGGACAGATTAGAGAGCAATACAAAGCTATAACAATCGTGCATAATAAATTTTAGAAAATACTCCATTAATATTCATATCATGAACCCACAATTCATAAGATCCCAGCAAACACACCACAAAAGAAGATTACATTGAATAGAACTTCAAGAACATCAAGGAGAACATTTTATTGTAGATCAAAGAGAGAGAAGAAGCCATCCAGATACTAGCTATGGACCCGTAGGTATGTGGTGAACAACTCACGCATCATTGCAGGGCAGCAAGGATGATGTAGAAGCCCTCCATGATCGATCCCCCCTCTGGCAGACTACAGGAAAAGGCCTCTAGATGGGATCCCAGAAGAACATAAACTTGTGGCAGTGGAAAAAGTGTTTTGGGTGGCTCTCTGTTGGTTTCCTGATTTTAGAGACTTTATAGAGCTGGAATTAGGTCATACGGAGCCATGAGGGGCACACAAGGTAACAGGGCACACCCTCTTGCCTTGTCGTCTTCTTGTTTGCCTTCTAGTCTCCTCCCAAATCTTCTAGGGTCTCTCTTGTCTAGAAAAATCGTCAAAAAGTCTCGTAGCGTTTGGACTCGGTTTGGTACTGATTGCTGAAAAACCAATAATAGGCAAAAAAACAGCAACTGGCTCTAGGCACTGGGTTAATAGGTTAGTCCTAGAAAATGATATAAAATAGCACAAAAAGTTATATAAAACATCCAAGATTGATACTATAATAGCATGGAACAATAAAAATTTATAGATACGTTAGACATGTATCAAGCATCCCCAAGCTTAATTCTTGCTCGTCCTTGAGTAGGTAAATGATAAAAAACAGAATTTTTGATGTGGGATGCTAGCTAACATGTTCATCATGTAATGTTTCTTCTAGGCTATGAATATTAAAATCCGAATGATTCAAAAAAGTAATCTATAGTTTGATATAAAGACATATATACTTAGGCATACCAACAAACAATCATGCCTTTCAAAATAAAAATGCTAAAGAATGCTATCCCTACAAAATCATATAGCCTTTTCATGCTCCATCTTCTTAACACAAAATATAAATCATGTACAACCCCGATGACAAGTCGAGCAATTGTTTCATACTTTTTAATGCGCTTCAACTTTTTCAAGCCCCACGCAATACATGAGCATGAGCCATGGATATAACACTATGGGTGGAATAGAATGTGGTGATAGAGATTAATAAGGGGAAGATAAAAAAGTAAGATAGTCCACATCGATGCGGCTAATCAATGGGCTATGGAGATGCCCATCAATTGATGGCAATGTGAGGAGTAGGGATTGCCATGCAACAGATGCACTAAGATATATAAGTGTATGAAAGCTTCAACTGAAAACTAAGAAACTTTCTTGCTCATGAAGACCTCGGGCATTTGAGGAAGCCCATCATCGGAATATACAAGCGAAGTTCTATAATGAAAAATTCCCACTAGTATATGAAAGTGACAACAGAGGAGACTCTTTATATGAAAAACATGGTGCTACTTTGAAGCACAAGTGTGGAAAAGGATAGTAACATTGCCCCTTCTCTCTTTTTCTCTCTTATTTTTGTTGGGCTCTTTTTGTCCTCTCTTTTTTCTTTTTTTATTTTCTCATTGGGAAAATGCTCTAATAATGTTGATCACCACACTTCTATTTACTTACAAGTCAATAAGACTGAAACATATGACTCTATATGAATGCCTCTGGTAGTGTACCATGATGTGCAATGATACTAGCGTAACATGTATGATAATGATGAACGGTGGTTGAGCCACAAAAACTATGTCAGCTATATGACCATGCAAAGCAATATGACAATGAAAGTGCATGTCATAATAATAGAACGGTAGAAGTTGCATGGCAATATATCTTGGAATGTCTATGTAAATGGCTTGATAGGTAGGTATGATGGCTGTTTTGAGGAAGATATAAGGAGGTTGTGTGTGATAGAGCGTATCATATCACGAGGTTTGGATGCACCGGCGAAGTTTGCACCGACTCTCGAGGTGAGAAAGGGCAATGCATGGTACTGAAGGGACTAGCAAATTGCGGAAAGGTGAGAGTGTGTATAATCCATGAACTGTATAGAACACACATACTTATTGCGAAAGTTTATTAGCCCTCGAAGCAAAGTACTACTACGCATGCCCCTGGGAGGAGGTTGGTAGGAGTTAACCATCATGCGCCCCCAACCATCACGCAAAGGAAGACACCGAACACTACAAAAAAAACCAGTTCGGTGATGATACATGTTTGTCACAGTAGGTCACGTTTTCTGTCATGCATGTACATCCATGACGATTTTATGACAGAATCAAGATAGTCATACCTATGCTGTCATAGAAGTGTTCCATGACATTAGCAAATTATCCTCACGGAAGTGCCCGCTTCCATGACAACAAATGGTGCGTCATGGAAGTTCTTTCGTCAAGGGTAACTGACACATGGCATCCACCGTAACGGGTCGCTATTAAGCTATCGGGTCCAATTTTGGATTCGATAACCCATTAACAGCCTGGACCAATGGGGATTTTTCACGTGTAAAATTCTCAATGGCCAGAGGAACCACGTGTCGGCTCACCGTTCGGACATCTGTCATCCACTCATTGGACCGCAGGCGCCTATGATACGTCGACACATGGCATGGACCAACAGGGGCCCATTCCGATGAAAAGGCCGGCCTGTTTGGCTTGGTCAAAAGGTAGCGGGCCGGCCCACGGAAAGCCTGTTAACGGCTTGTTCGCATATAGCCCATTTACAGCCCGCTAACTCACCATGCATTACAGCCTATCCGAATTAGGCCAGTAGCGTCATCTGGGCCGTCCAATATGATTCCAACCCATTGTAACTTCCGGCCCATGTATGGCCCATGACATCTTCGGCCCATATGAGGCCCTTTGTAACTCTTGGCCCATTAAAGGCCCGTGGTGAAACTGGCCCGTAATGAACAGTGTATTGCTTTATACCCATTAACAACCCATTATTCCATTGGGCCATTTCTAGCCCTTGTTATCTTTCGGCCTTCTCAGGGCCCATTTATTCTTGGACTCATTTCCATCATTCGGTTACTTACAGCCCTTTACTGGCCTTTTCTCCTTGTAGGCCAAATTCAGCCTGTGGTTATAGTAGGCCCGTTTGTGGCCTGTTAATCCGCTGGGCCATTTTTATAGTGTCACCAAATACGGCTGATTAACGATGCCCCGTTATGGTCGGCCCATAACGAACAATTCCAACTCTAGCCCATTTACGACCCATAATGCAGTTCGTTATTGGCCCATGTTTGGCCAATCGATCCTACGGCCAGTAGAAGGCCCATTGATTCTATGGTCCGTAGAAGGCCCGTTGTTTCTACGACCCATAGAAGGCCCATTGTTTCTACGGCCCGTAGAAGGCCACTGTTTCTACGGCCCGTAGGAGGCCCATGGCCACTACGGTAAATATGAAGCACATGGTTATTGTGGCCTAGTTTTAAAAATTAGGTTATTGCGGCCACTAGCAAACCGCGGAAAAAGAACTGCACCGACTACAAGCAAACAAAGAAAAAAGACAACAAGGAAATAAATAAGCAAGCAACTTACGTGATGAGGACATCAATACCGTTGTTACACCCACAGCCCCTACTGCTACATATACTGGACTAATTACTAGAGCTCGGCACGCCAATTAAATTATCAGGTACTTTCGTTTCTTGGTAATGTGATGAGGACATCAATACCATTGTTACACCCACAGCCCCTGCTGCTATACATACTGGACCAATTACTAGAGCTCGCGCACTCCAACTAAATTACCAGGTACTTTCGTTTCTTGGTAATGATTCTAATGTTCATGAGAATATGATGCTGCCTAAATTGGATACATTTGTTTTGCTTACAAATGAAGGGCCTAGCTTGGAGAAGGATGAACATTGGAGCAAGAGAAAGCATGGAGATGATGGCATGCGCAAGGGGAATAAGAACGGAGTTACGAGTGATGATTTCAGGTCTTTGAAGCCACCATAACGAGTGCATGAAGCCTTGGACGAAATATACAAGATGCCACTTCATAAATTTCGTCCAGAGGCTATTATAGGTGCTGCATCACCTTTTTATTGGGCCAGGCCCATGTAATTTCGAAATACATTAGTATAGGCTATTTTTAGAGTCCGTATGTGTGGGGAAACAAGAGATAGGGTTGATTTCGGACCCCTCCACCAAGGGCCACGAAATTCCCCCTCTCTTCCTCCATATATACAACCCTTAGGGCACCGTTTAGACTTTGGGTTTTGTTTAGATTAAAGTTCGCCATAGCTGCAACTTCGCGTACTTCATTTGTGTTCAACGACCAGACAAAGGCGTCACAGAACCCCACCTTGATCAATAAAGCTATCATCTTATATTCGCAATATCCTGATTGCAATCTCAGTTTCTTTCTTGTTCTTCGTTTGCTCGCAGGAAACAGACCCTCATGGTCAGGTTGATCGTGCTCCGGCGTGATCAATAACCTCTCGGAGTTGGTTTAGCGATTGTTAAGGTGTGGCGTCCTCGCACGTTCGTAGTCGGATCATCAAAGTCGACTTCCACCAAAGCAAAATCCATCATCTCATTGAAAGACGGGAGACCTTTGCCTCTATCAAGTGGTATCAGATTTCCAGGTTGCTCGGTGAGATTTTATAGTTTTTCGTAGTTTAGATCGAGTCTATTCTTCATACCTATAGTCCACGAAAAAGCCACAAAATAAAATTAGGGTTAGTTCATCATATCCGAACCAATCTGAGCCTTTGCATAATCTTTTTAGGGTTTTTCTTTGTTGAATTTGCGATTGCATCGTCGTGTCTAGTTGCTGGTCTTAGCGTCTAGTCTTTTAGAGTTTCGAGTTCTGGTCATAAGTTGTCACGCCGCCACCGCACCATCATCATCGCCCCTGCCACCTACCACCACCGCTCTGAATCCGTATCCATATACCAGCACCAATCCGTGTCCATATACCACCACCGATCCATATCCATATACTACCACCGCTACCACCACCGCTGCCATATACCACCACCATATATCCACCACCAATCCGAGTTCCTTGCATATTAGGTTTGTTTCCGAGATTCATCTAGTTTCCGATTCGTGTTTCCTCGCCGGAGTCCGGAAACCACCCTCCGTTTAGGCCCAAAATTTTCCGAAAATGCACTTGTCGGAAAATTTTCTGGCTATCCTATTTTTAGGTGTTTCTAAGCGTATTGATACAGTCGCCGTTATAGAAAGTTTTTTTTGACCTGTTTCCAGTTTTTGGGTCCGGGCAGTCGAAAAAAAAATTGGTCGAACAAATTTCGTGCCCATCCTGTCAGTTTGACCTGGGAAGAGTTTTGAGACACTCTCCATTATAGTGATTTTTTGCAAAAAAAAAGCAGTGCAAAAAAAAAGCAGCGCAAAAAAAGAGCGAAAAAAAATTCCAGAGTGTGCTTTTCCCTTGTTTACATGCAGCACCGTGATTTTGTTAGTGTTCTAGGCTCGCGTCTCTACCACGGTCTAGCCTAGGACCAGCACAGTACCGTCGTTGAGCGTTTATTCAACTTTGCATCTCTGAATTGATTATTGCTGACCCTTTTTGCTACCATATTATAAGCCTTCCCAGCTCCACATACATCTACGTCGTGCGTTTGACTCTCCCTGGTAATCGCTCTATCCAAGCTTTGAGAGTTTTGACTACAACGGTTCCCGGTCACCGCGTGCTGTTGGGTAAGAACTCGTAAGAATTTGAGATTTGCTTGACGGATTTGTGACACCCACCACCACCTCTTGTTAGTAGTCTATAGGATCATATTCTTGTGTGTTTCTATTGCTGCTAACCATGCCAGGATCACAAGCCGACGAGACTGACTGGGAGAACATGACGAATAAGGAGTTGCATGATAAATTTCAGCAAATGATGAGTGGACAGGTGCAAGATGTGTTAAACAGATTTGAAGAGGCCGTGGAGAAGATAGATGGCATGGAGAAGACATCCGAAACAAAGCTCGATAACAAGTTTAATGAATTTCTCACGCGTCTTCCACCACCATGACCCGCTGCACCTAATGCACCTCTCCAACAACAACAAGAACGACTACCTCCACGTCACGAAACAGACCTCCACCGAGCGAGCCGTGTCCCTCTTGCGTTTGGCCAAACTGTTGGTGCTGCTACTGATACTTTTGTGGCTCCTGCTGCTGATGCGGAGGAGGATGATTATGTGGGAGATTACGAGGATGAGGTTGATCAAAATCAGAACTACGTGCAACCACCTGCACCACAACCACCAGGTCGTCCACATGCAAATATTCGCAATGGTAGGCCTGCACCACCACCTCAGGTACGAGATGATGTCCATATTCCTAAACTAAAATTGAATATTCCACCATTTGAGGGTAGATATGTTCCTGATATATATCTTACTTGGAAGTTAGAAACTGAATAACGGTTTACATGTTTACAATATCCTGAGGAGAGACGGGTTGCTGCTACTGTTTGTGCTTTCACTAGTTTTGCATGTGTATGGTGGTCTGAACGTTGTAGATTATATCCTATTCCAACTACTTGGGCTGCTTTGAAAACTGCTATGCGTACGCGTTGGGTTCCACCATATTATCAACGTGAATTTCTTCAAAAATTGCAGCATTTAAGACAAGGAAAAAATTATGTAGAAGAATATTATCAGGAATTACAAACTGGCATGATTAGATGTGGTATTGTTGAGGAGAATGAAGCTATGTTTGCATGTTTTCTGGGTGGATTAAATAGAGAGATTCAGACCATTCTAGAGTATAAGGAGTATACTAATATCACTCGTTTATTCCATCTTGCTTGTAAAGCTAAACATGAAGTGCAGGATCGACAAGCATTAGCGCGAACTAACTTTTCTGCAGGCCGACCTTCATCATGGACACCGCCTGCATCTTCTACTTCAACTGCACCAGCACCTCAATCAGGTGCCTCCTCCAGACGTGATACAAGAAAACAGGCACAACCACCATTATCTGCCAAGAGCGCACCTGCCGGGCCTGCACAGAGTTCTTCTTCTTCCATGGCATCAACAGGGCACACAAGTGATATTATTTGTCGTTGTTGTAAGGGAGGAGGTCATTATGCGAGAGAATGCAAATCTCAGTGTGCGATGATTGCTACCGAGGATGGTGGATATGAGTCCGCTAGTGACTATGATGAGGAGACTTTGGCTCTTATTACACGTGAAGAACATGGTGGAGATGATCTAATCATGAGATGCAATACATGGCTCCTGAAGACGCTGACAGGTATGAATGTTTAGTTGCTCAACATGTTTTGAGTGTGCAGGTCACACAAGCTGAGGAAAATCAGAGGCACAATTTGTTCCATACCAAGGGAGTTGGTGAAGGAACGTTCTGTGCGCGTCATCATAGACGGAGGTAGCTACAACAACTTGGCTAGCATGGAGATGGTGGAGAAGCTTTCTCTCACCACAAGACCACATCCACATCCTTACTACATCCAATGGTTCAACAACAGCGGCAAGGTTAAGGTAACACGTACTGTTCGTGTGCATTTTAGTATCTCTACATATGTTGATTATGTTGATTGTGATGTGGTACCTATGCAAGCATGTTCCTTATTACTTGGTAGACCATGGCAATTTGATAAAAATTATGTACACCATGGTAGAAACAATCAGTATACTCTTGTTCATAAGGATAAAAATATTACTTTGCTTCCTATGACTCCTGATTCTATTTTGAAAGATGATATTAATAGAGCTAATAAAGCAAAACAGGAGAGGAATAAGAGTGAAAATAGATTGTGGCAAAAGAATTTGAGCAACAAATGAACCCTAATAATAAACCATCTAGTGTTGCTTCTGAAATTAAATTGAAAAGTGCATGTTTATTCGCCACCAAATCTGATATTGATGAGCTAGATTTCAGCAAATCTATTTGCTATGCTTTTGTGTGCAAAGAGGCATTATTTTCATTCGAGGACGTGCCTTCCTGTTTGCCTCCTGCTGTCACTAACATTTTGCAGGAGTTCGCTGACGTCTTTCCACAAGACGTGCCACCGGGATTACCGCCTATTCAAGGGATTGAGCATCAGATTGACTTAATTCCCGGTGCTTCACTGCCAAACCGTGCGCCATACCGTACCAATCCAGAGGAGACGAAGGAGATTATGCGTCAAGTACAAGAGCTTCTCGAAAAAGGTTATATACGCTAATCCCTTAGTCCTTGTGCTGTTCCTATTATTCTAGTGCCGAAAAAGGATGGTACATCACGTATGTGTGTTGATTGTAGAGGCATTAATAATATTACTATTCGTTATCGTCATCCTATTCCTAGGCTAGATGATATGCTTGATGAATTGAGTGGCTCTACAATATTCTCAAAGTTGATTTGCGTAGTGGATACCATCAAATTCGTATGAAATTGGGAGATGAATGGAAAACAACATTTGAAACTAAGTTTGGATTATATGAGTGGTTAGTCATGCCTTTTGGGTTAACTAATGCACCTAGTACTTTCATGAGATTAATGAATGAAGTTTTACGTGCTTTCATTGGACAATTTGTGGTAGTTTACTTTGATGACATATTGATTTATAGCAGATCTTTGGAAGAACATTTGGAACATTTACGTGCTGTTTTATTGCTCTACGTGATGCACGTTTGTTTGGTAACCTTGGGAAGTGCACCTTTTGCACCGACCGAGTATCTTTTCTTGGCTATGTTGTTACTCCACAGGGAATTGAAGTTGATAAAGCCAAGATTGACGCTATTGAGAGTTGGCCGCAGCCCAAAACGGTCACACAAGTCAGGAGTTTTCTTGGCCTCGCTGGATTCTATAGGCGTTTTGTGAGAGATTTCAGCACCATTGCTGCACCTCTCAATGAGCTTACAAAGAAAGATGTGCCTTTTCTTTGGGGTACCGCACAGGAAGAAGCCTTCACGGTATTGAAAGATAAGTTGACACATGCTCCTTTACTCCAACTTCCTGATTTTAATAAGACTTTTGAGCTTGAATGTGATGCTAGTGGAATTGGATTAGGAGGTGTGTTATTACAAGATGGCAAACCTGTTGCATATTTTTCTGAAAAATTGAGTGGGCCTAGTCTGAATTATTCTACTTATGATAAAGAATTATATGCTCTTGTTCGGACTTTAGAAACATGGCAACATTATTTATGGCCCAAAAAATTTGTTATACATTCTGATCATGAATCTTTGAAACATATTAAAAGTCAAGCTAAACTGAATCGTAGACATGCTAAATGGGTTGAATTCATTGAGACTTTCCCTTATGTCATTAAACACAAGAAGGGAAAAGAAAATGTTATTGTTGATGCATTGTCTCGTCGCTATACTATGCTTTCACAACTTGACTTCAAAATATTTGGTTTGGAGACCATCAAAGATCAATATCTGCATGATACTGATTTTAAAGATGTAATGCAGAATTGTAAAGAAGGAAGAATGTGGAACAAGTTCATCGTTAACGATGGATTTGTGTTTCGTGCTAACAAGCTATGCATTCCAGCTAGCTCTGTTCGTCTTTTGTTGTTGCAGGAGGCGCATGGAGGAGGATTAATGGGACACTTTGGCATGAAGAAGACGGAGGACGTACTTGCTACACATTTCTTTTGGCCAAAGATGAGAAGGGATGTTGATCGTTTTATTGCTCGCTGCACTACATGTCAAAAAGCTAAGTCACGATTCAATCCTCATGGTATATATATGCCTTTGCCTGTACCTAGTGTTCCTTGGGAGGATATATCTATGGACTTTGTTTTAGGTTTACCTCGAACAAAGAAGGGGAGGGATAGCATATTTGTTGTCGTGGATAGATTCTCGAAAATGGCACACTTTATACCATGTCATAAAAGCGATGATGCTGTTAATGTTGCTGATTTGCTCTTTCGTGAAATTATTCGCTTGCATGATGTGCCAAATACTATTGTTTCAGATCGTGATACTAAATTTCTTAGCCACTTTTGGAGATGTTTATGGGCTAAGTTGGGGACTAAACTGCTTTTTAGTACTACTTGTCACCCCCAAACTGATGGACAAACTGAAGTAGTCAATAGAACATTGTCTACTATGCTTAGGCTGTTTTGAAGAATAATAAGAAAATGTGGGAGGAATGCTTGCCTCATATTGAATTTGCTTATAATCGTTTATTGCATTCTACTACTAAGATGTGCCCTTTTGAAGTTGTGTATGGTTTCCTACGTCGTGCACCTATTGATTTGTTGCCTCTTCCATCTTCGGAGAAGGTTAATTTTGATGCTAAACAACGTGCTGAATTGATTTTAAAAATGCATGAGTTAACTAAGGAAAACATTGAGCGTATGAATGCTAAATATAAACTTGCTGGAGATAAGGGTAGAAAACATGTTGTGTTTGCACCTGGAGATCTTGTTTGGTTACAATTGCGTAAAGATAGATTTCCTGATTTGCTCAAATCAAAGCTAATGCCACGTGCTGATGGTCCCTTTAAGGTGTTAGAGAAAATAAATGATAATGCATACAAACTTGAGCTGCCTGCAGATTTTGGGGTTAGTCCCACTTTTAACGTTGCAGATTTGAAGCCTTATTTGGGTGAGGAAGATGAACTTCCGTTGAGGACGACTTCATTTCAAGAAGGGGAGGATGATGAGGACATCAATACCATTGTTACACCCATAGCCCCTGCTGCTATACATACTGGACCAATTACTAGAGCTCGCAAACGCCAACTAAATTACCAGGTACTTTCGTTTCTTGGTAATGATTCTAATGTTCATGAGAATATGATGCTGCCTAAATTGGATACATTTGTTTTGCTTACAAATGAAGGGCCTAGCTCGGAGAAGGATGAACATTGGAGCAAGAGAAAGCATGGAGATGATGGCATGCGCAAGGGGAACAAGAACGGAGTTACGAGTGATGATTTCAGGTCTTTGAAGCCACCATAACGAGTGCATGAAGCCTTGGACGAAATATACAAGATGCCACTTCATAAATTTCATCCAGAGGCTATTATAGGTGATGCGTCACCTTTTTATTGGGCCAGGCCCACGTAATTTCGAAATACATTAGTATAGGCTATTTTTAGAGTCCGTATGTGTGGGGAAACAAGAGATAGGGTTGATTTCAGACCCCTCCACCAAGGGCCACGAAATTCCCCCTCTCTTCCTCCATATATACAGCCCTTACGGCACCGTTTAGACTTTGGGTTTTGTTTAGATTAAAGTTGGTCATAGCTGCAACTTCGCGTACTTCGTTTGTGTTCAACGACCAGACAAAGGCGTCACAGAACCCCACCTTGATCAATAAAGCTATCATCTTATATTTGTAATATCCAGATTGCAATCTCAGTTTCTTTCTTGTTCTTTGTTTGCTCGCAGGAAACAGACCCTCGTGGTTAGGTTGATCGTGCACCGGCGTGGTCAAAAACCTCTCGGAGTTGGTTTAGCGATTGCTAAGGCGCGACGTCCTCGCACGTTCGTAGTCGGATCGTCAAAGTCGACTTCCACCAAAGCGAAATCCATCATCTCATCGAAAGACGAGACACCTTTCCCTCTATCATAATGATTCTAATGTTCATGAGAATATGATGCTGTCTAAATTGGATACATTTGTTTTGCTTACAAATGAAGGGCCTAGCTTGGAGAAGGATGAACATTGGAGCAAGAACAAGCATGGAGATGATGGCATGCGCAAGGGAAACAAGAACAGAGTTACAAGTGATGATTTCAGGACTTTGAAGCCACCATAATGGGTGCATGAAGCCTTGGATGAAATATACAAGATGCCACTTCATAAATTTTGTCCCGAGGCTATTCTAGGTGCTGGATCACCTTATTATTGGGCCAGGCCCATGTAATTTTGAAATACATAAGTATAGGCTATTATTAGAGTCCGTATGTGTGGGGAAACAAGAGATAGGGTTGATTTCGGACCCCTCCACCAAGGGCCACGAAATTCCCCCCTCTTCCTCCATATATACAGCCCTTATGGCACCGTTTAGACTTTGGGTTTTGTTTAGATTAATGTTCGCCATTGCTGCAACTTCGCGTACTTCGTTTGTGTTCAACAACCAGACAAAGGCGTCACAGAACCCCACCTTGATCGACAAAGCTTTCCTCTTATATTCGCAATATCCAGATTGCAATCTTAGTTTCTTGCTTGTTCTTCATTTGCCTGCAGGAAACAGACCTTCGTGGTCAGGTTGATCGTGCTCCAGCGTGGTCAAAAACCTCTCAGAGTTGGTTTGGCGATTGCTAAGGCATGACGCCCTCACACGTTCGTAGTCGGATCGTCAAAGTCGACTTCCTCCAAAATGATAGCCACCATCTCATCGAAAGACAGGACACCTTTGCTTCTATCAAGTGGTATCAGATTTCTAGGTTGCTCGGTGAGATTTTATAGTTTTTCGTAGTTTAGATCGAGTCTGTTCTTCATACCTATAGTCCACGAAAAAGCCAAAAGAAGTTAGGCTTAGTTCATCCTATCCGAACCAGTCTGAGCCTTTGCATAGTCTTTTCAGTATTTTGCTTTGTTGAATTTGCGGTTGCATCGTCGCGTCAAGTTGCTGGTCTTAGTGTTTAGTCCTTTAGAGTTTCGAGTTCTATTCACAAGTTGTCACGCCGCCGCCGCATCATCATCATCACCGCTGCCATATCCCACCATCATCGTCACCGCTGCCATATACCACCATCGTCGTCACCGCTGCCATATACCACCATCGTCATCACCGATGCCATATACTACCATTGTCATCACCACCGCCATATACCACCATCGTCATCACCGCTTACATATACAACATATTCACCGCCATCACGATAATCCATGTCCACCTCCATCAGTGATTCGCCACCAGTCCGTGTTCCACCGCCCTACATATATCCGCCACAAGTCCGAGTTTCCACCAGATTCATCTCCGCCACCAGTCCTAGTCCGAGTCCAGTATTTGTTGGTTTGATTTTGATTTCCAGATCACGCCTTACTCCGAGTCATGACCAAGTCAGACTTCCCAACATCAGTGCCACCCGTACAAGAAAAATAGTTCCAATTAAAAAAAACTAAGTCTGGAAAATTCTGGTTAGGCAGTTTTTAGACCATTTGTAGACTTTTTCGAAAAAAAATTGTTGCGGAGCAAAAAAAGAGCAAAAAAGGTGCAAAAAAAGATTAAAAAATCAGAGTGTGCTCCTCCCTTGATAACGTGTCGCGCCGTGATTTTATTAGTTTTCTAGGCTCGTGTCTCTAGCACGGTCTAGCCTAGGACCAGCACAGTACCGTCGTTGAGCATTTATTCAACTTTGCATCTCTGAATTGATTATTGCTGACCTTTTTGCTACCATATTATAAGCCTTCTCAGCTCCACATGCATCTGCGTCGTGCATTTGACTCTCCCTGGTAATCGCTCTATCCAAGCTTTGAGAGTTTTGACTACACTGGTTGCCAATCACCGCGTGCTGCTGGGTAAGAACTGGTAAGAATTTGAGTTTCGCTTAACGGATTTGTGACACCCACCACCAACACTTGTTAGTAGTCTATAGGATCATATTTGTGTGTTTCTATTGCTGCTAACCATGCCAGGATCACAAGCCGACGAGATTGACCAGGAGAACTTAACGAACAAGGAGCTTCATGATAAGTTTCAGCAAATGATGACTGAACAGGTGCAAGATGTGCTGAACAATTTTGAAGAGGCCACGGAGAAGATCACTGGCTTTGAAAAGACGTTTGAAACAAAGCTCGATAATAGATTTAATGAACTGCTTGCGCGTTGAGGGAGTCCTGGATTAGGGGGTATCCGGACAGCCGGACTATATACATCGTCCAGACTATTGAAGCGTGAAGATCCAAGACTCAAGACTTCGTACCGTGTCCGGATAGGACTCTCCTTGGCCTGGAAGGCAAGCTTGGCGATCCGGATATTGTGTTTCCTTCCTTGTAACCGACTCCATGTAAACCCTAGGCCTCTCTAGTGTCTATATAAACCAGAGAGGTTGATCCTTAGAAGGCCGATCACAATTACAATCATACCATCATAGGCTAGCTCCTAGGGTTTAGCCTCTACGATCTCGTGGTAGATCTACTCTTGTACTGCCCATATCTTCAATATTAATCAAGCAGGAAGTAGGGCTTTACCTCCATCGAGAGGGCCCGAACCTGGGTAAACATCGTGTCCCTCGCTTCCTATTACCATCAGCCTAAGACGCACAGATCGGGACCCCCTACCCGAGATCCGCTGGTTTTGACACCGACATTGGTGCTTTCATTGAGAGTTCCTCTGTGTCATCGCCGAAGGCTCGATGGCTCCTTCGATCATCATCAGCAACATGGTCCAGGGTGATACTTTTCTCCCCGGACAAATCTTCGTGTTCGGCGGCTTCGCACTGCGAGCCAATTCGCTTGGCCATCTAGAGCAGATTGATAGCTGTGCCCCTGGCCACTAGATCAGGTTCGGAAACTGAACTACGCGGCTGATATCCATGGAGATTTGATCTTCGACGGATTCGGGCCTATGCCAGGAACACCGGACAGTCACGACGAGCACGGCTTAGACCTGCTGTCAAACAGTGCTCGGGATATCACCCTACAGTAGCCGCGGACCTAAATCCGGAGCAGGCTGCGTTGCCTAAGGACGGAGGGGTGGACCCCACCCCGCAGGCCGTACACCCATCGGCGGTGGAGCCGAACACAGGCCTCACTTTTGAGGAAGCCTATGACTCCAGACCCCCGGACTCGTATCCGGCTGTAGGTTCCAGTCCACGCGCTCCCGAGCCCACAGATCCTGGTTGGGCTACGGTAATGGAGTTTACCGCCGCAGATATCTTTCAGCACTCGCCCTTCGGCGACATGCTGAACTCATTAAAGTCTCTCTCTTTGTCAGGAGGCTCTCAGCCGAACTATGTCCGGCTCGAGTGGGAAGTAGGCAACGAAGGAATTCGTTGCCCACCCACCACCCACTTCATTGCCACCGTTGATGATTTAACCAACGTGCTTGACTTCGACTCTGAAGGCATCAACGGTATGGACGACGATGCAGGGGAAGATTCAGAATCTCTGGGGCACTGGACTACTACCTCGTCACACGATATATACATGGTGGACACGCCCTGGGAGGACGATGGCGACAATCTGGAAGATAAAACCCCCGAGCAAAAGCCAAAAGGACGGCGTAGACGCCGCTCAAAGTCTAGCAACAGTAAAAACAGCGACAAGAGCGCCAGAAAGATTGACATACCAGTCAACTTCGAAGGCAACAACGACCACATGGACCCAGCGATGGAGCAGGAGGAGCCAGGTCATGTCAAACAAAGTTTGGAGCGGATGCCTGATCAAAATGATCCCGAGGGACGAGTCCATCAAACCGACCCAGAACAAGAACACAGTCCGGACGATGATGCATTCATCATCTCGGAAGAACACGTGGAACGAGACAACCTCCACAGAAAGCTTATGGCCACAGCGCGGAGTCTAAAGAAGCAGAAGTAGCGGCTCAAAGCCGCACAGGAAATGCTCAATCACAGATGGAACAAAGTGCTAGACACTAAAGAAAGATACGGCAACGATCGCCATAGAAAGAGCTATTCAAAACGCAAGCTACTACCAGAATTCGACGACGAGGCCGTTCCACCAAAGAATAACACCCCTGGGAGGTGAGACGTACCACTCCATAACCGCAACAGAGCAGCTACCGACGCCGCGCACGGCTTACGTGAACACCTGGACAAGAAAGCTGGTGCAGCCAGGTCCATCTACGGATCTAAAGGACATACCCCGGCGAGGGACTACGGTCACCAAAACGACCATACCAACCAAATACCAGTTCGGAACAAGCACCGGACACAGCAACAACCGACGACATGCCACAGCACGTCCAGATACAGAGGGGCTGCTCACCCCCTGTGCTTCACCGAAGAAGTACTGGACCATGAATTTCCACAGGGTTATAACCTGTGAATATAGAGGCATACGACGGAACGATAGACCCAGGGGTCTGGATCAAGGATTTTATCCTGCATATACACATGGCTCGAGGGGATGACCTCCACGCCATCAAATACCTTCCCCTCAAGTTGGAGGGACTAGCTAGACACTGGTTGAAAAGCCTCCCCGAAAATTCAATTGGGAGTTGGGAGGAACTTGAGGATGCTTTTAGGGGCCAATTTTCAAGGGACTTATGTCCGGCCTCCGGATGCGGATGATTTAAGTCACATAATCCAACAGCCCGGAGAGTCCGCCCGCAAGCTTTGGAACAAATTCCTCACTAAGAAGAATCAAATCATCGATTGTCCGGATGCCGAAGCCTTAGCGGCATTCAAACACAGCATCCGCGACGAATGGCTCGCCCGGCACCTCGGCCAAGAAAAGCCAAGGACAATGGCAGCCTTAACAAGCCTTATGACCCGCTTTTGCGCGGGTGAGGATAGCTGGTTGGCCCGTAAAGGCATCAGCGACCCAAGCACATCCGAAATAAGGGATGGTAACCGGAAGCCACGACGTAATAAAAGCAAACGCCAAAACAAGGAAGAGAGCCCGGACAACACAACGGTCAATGCCGGATTCAGGGGCTCTCGACCCGATCAGCAAAAGAAGCCATTTAAAGGCAGTAAAGAGGGACCGTCCGGTCTGAACAGAATCCTGGACAGACTATGCCAAATTCATGGCACCCCCGACAAACCCGCGAACCACACGCACAGAGAGTGCTGGGTCTTCAAGCAGGCCGGTAAATTAAATGCTGAACACAAGGGAAGGGAGACACCAAGTGAAGACGAGGATGAGCCTCGCCAGCCGAACACTGGGGGACTGAAAAAAATCCCACCAGAGGTTAAAACAGTAAATATGATCCACGCGACTCACACATCTACGAGAAGGCACGAACGCGCGCTCAGCGACGCGTACGATATAGAGCCCATCGTACCCACACCTAACTACTGGATGGCTTGTCCGATCACTTTCGATCACATGGACTGCCTAATAAGTATTCGGCGCGAAGGATCGGCGGCGTTGGTGCTTGACCTAATAATCGACGGATACCATCTCACCCACGTCCTCCTGGACGGTGGCAACAGTCTCAATTTAATACATGAGGACACTGTCCGCAGGATGGGGATAGACCCATCCAGAATCAGTCAAAGCAACACCACCTTTGAAGGGGTGATACCAGGCGTTAAAGCCTACAGCAGGGGCTCCGTCGTACTCGAGGTAACATCCGGCTCCTAGGCAACTCCAGAAGCGAAGAACTACTATTCACCATCGCACCATTCCAAAGCAGCTATCACGCGTTGCTTCGAAGAGCGGCCTTCGTCCGCTTCAGCGCAATACCGCACTATGCTTACCTTCCACTCAAGATGCCCGGTCCACGTGGCGTCATAACCGTTAACAGAAACACAGAGCGCACCTCACGCACAGAGGAACACGCTACAGCCCTAACGGCCGGACTATAAGCGGCTTCTCATATCCGAAATTATGATTGGTCATTAAGACCACAGACGCGGTTAGACGAGTCCGGCAGCCCGGATAAACCAGGGCACCGTATATGTAATCTCATAGAGGACACCAGGGGCTATAAATATTTAATACAGCCCCACGCTTGGCTCAACCTTATTGGCAGGCCGACATCTTACACTTTTATTATCCATCGCATACTTACGTTGTAGTCTCCTACGAGTTCTCTTTTTTTACAGACAACGTTCGCGTGATACCCTTCCAGAATACGGCACAACGGAGACAAAGGCGCAGACGTGCAGCAGTGCCCCGCTCAAAGGTTTCTCTTTAGATTAAGCCCCTGTGTAAACCTTTTATATTGCCTCTTGTTGTTTAACCATCCCATTGGTTCCATACCCACAGAGGATACCGCCGTTATTGGCATTTAGCCACGACAGATTAACGCACGTACCCGGAAATACAGGGTTTTCTGTTACATAGACCGAATACCTTCGGGAGTGTTCGGCGTCACGAGTTTGGCCTTATATGCATCAGCTCCGAATCATGTCTTTGGTCAAATGTTGTGTTTGCCCAGCTCCTGGGTTTGCCGCCTTACGTTCCGTTTTTATCGGCTAAGGCGGCCAAAGGAGAACTACTGTGATTGTGCCCTTATTGTTCCGGATGAACACCTCAGTAGAGAAAGCCGAAAACTGACTGTCATGATACAGTGAGAGACTGTTCAACCACTCGAAGACTCCCCGGAATCTTTAGGATTCCTCCGCATTACCGAAGGGCCGTTTCTCGGCCGTGTACATATGTGCCCCTATTCGGATGCACGCAAAAGTACTAGGGGCTACATAGTAGCCCCACCTTTAGATTCCCATGGATGAGCGAAGGTGTTACAGCTATATAGTCCAGTTGCCTAGTTCAACGTGCGATCACCTCCTTAATCGACCAAGACGTTGGATCAAGTGTGATTACGCATTTTTTTTGTGAACACCCCCGCATTGTATGCGTGGGGGCTGAAGCCAACGACTGCTAACTTTCGGATTACTTATATATATATACTAAAACGGCCGCACAGGGGACACAACAATACTTTAAGGCAAAAAGTATAAATACAGCCTCATAATCAAACTAGCATTGTGTTTACAATGATTCGATTTTTCACTCGAACAATATACTCTTCGAGCACTCCGCCTCTATTAAGCGGGCACCTTCTGTTACCTGCTCCAAGTAGTGCTCGGTCGAATACTGGCCTCCCGCCGGATTCTGGGTCGCTATAAAGGTGGCCTCCATAACTATCCAATAGGCCTTAACGCGGGCAAGAGCCATTCGTGCGCCCTCTATGCACGTCGACCTTCTCATGGCATCGATCTGAGGCACGGCCCCAAGGAATTGTTGCACCAAACCAAAGTAATTGTCCGGCTTAGGCCCCTTCGGGCAAAGATGGTCTATTACAGACCGCATCGCAAGCCCGGACAGCCTATGAAGCTCCGCCACAGCTGCCATCTTCTCACTTAACGGCAGCGGGCGAGTGGGAGCATTGAACTGCGACCAGAAAAGCTTCTCCACTTCTTTATCACCCTGACCCTCGAAAAACTTGGCTGCATCAGCTATACTCTTCGCCAAGTCCGCATACGCGTCTGCAGGACTCCAGCGTCCATCCAGGGGAGCGTACTTCAGATCAAAAAATTCATTCGCAGTAAATAGGAGCCCCAGCCGCGATTTTGCCGGCTTGTTGAAGCTCCTCCCGCACACCCCTGACTTCAGTCCGAATCTCCTTGGTGGCATTACGTGCCTTGTCCAGGTCGGCCGAACTAGCCTTATGCTCCTTTTCGAGGAGCTCATATCGGTGGGAGGCATATTTTAACTCCACAGCCATTTTGGCTATCTTTTCCTCGCTTCGGCGGTGAGCAGCCTGTTCGGCTCTCAATTCTTCGGCCGCCTTTAGGGCAGCCGCATTGCTAACCCGAGCTTGTTCTTTGGCCTGAGCAAATTCCGCCCTCATGGCTTCCACGACAGCAGCACCATCTGCAGTCCAAGCATATTGCGTTAATACCATGCCACTCTCATATTTTCCTATACAAAATAACAAGGAAAGCAGAGCACATACCTTGTGACTCGTCCAGTCGCTCGTTCACCAGCGTAATATCGGCATCAATAGATCCAATTTGCCTCCTTAGTTCGGCAACTTCAACGGACTGTTCGGCAGCCGGATCCTTAGATACCTGCACGTATGTACAGCGGAATCAGTACTTATACAAAATGATCCTCCGTTTGCCGCCTATGGCGGGCAACCAGAGTCTCAGGGGCTACAGTCTATATGGAGCACACCTAGCGCGTGTCTCACAGCCAAAAAACAGTGCATTTTTTACAACATACCTCAAAGCCTATGAGCAGACTCGTAAATGCTTCATTCAAACCGCTTGTAGCGGATGGAATCTTCTAGAGCACCGCATTCATTAATGAGCGGTGCTCTTCCAAGAGCGCAGCTCTCTCCAGTAGGCCTGTCAGCGCGTCCGGCCGGACATTGAACTGTGCCGGACCCTTCTCA
>NC_041385.1:369368232-369424189 GCF_002162155.2 Triticum dicoccoides
GGAGTTGAACGCTTCGGGCTTAGAGCGGCTAACGCATTGGCTTCCGGCTTCGGCAGGTCCGGACTCCTCCGTGACGACACCTCGGTGTCGCCCGCTTCACGAGGCGGAGAGGTGGGTGGAGTCTCGCTCTCCATCATCTTCGGAGGAAGATCCCTCGAAGACGAACTCTATTGAGAAGAGCTGCTAGCCGGACTGCAAAAGACGAATCCTAGTTATTGATCTAGGAGAAACACAGTACCTTCGAATTAACGATCGACTTATAGCTCGATGGAGGGCTGGCCCGTTGGTGGGCATGACGCGGTGAGGGTGCCCGTCAGGCCAAAGCCCCCTGGTGATATCTTTTTCCCTGGTTTGGGTATCTCCGTCTCCAAGTCTTTGGAGACGGCCCTTTTCTTCCCGCGCCGGGAGGAGGCTTTAGCCTCCCCTTCCCGACTATCCTCCTCAGGGGAGGTAACAATTCCCCCGGATTGGATGTGCACCGTGTGAAGTTCGGTTTCTTCATTCTTCCCCTTGTCTTTCCCTGAGGACATTTTGCCGAGTAACCGGTCAAGCATCTTGGCCATGGTGGGACCAGGCGAGCCTTCGAGAAGTAGCGCCGGACACCTGATTCTCTCCGCCTTGCTGAGCCATTCCTGGCCACACATGATTTTCAGAATAACAACTATGAAAAATATGAAATAAGGTGTCCGGTATCAAGGTTACGTACTTGGGTATCTAGGCGATTGCAGCTTAGGCCCGCATCCTTGGTGGTGTCCAGACACTCTACTTTTGGTCTGAAGAATAATTTGCACATCCCTTCGAGCTTCAGGCCAAAGAAGTGCTTAACAGTCCCCGGACCCTCTAGATTGAACTCGCACATCCAGAGAGGCCGGCGTTGGCACGGAAACATCTGTCGGATTAACATCACTTGCATTATGCTGACAAGATTAATGTCCCTCTCAAGAGGCTCCCATATGCGGCTCTGCAGTACTAGTACGTCACTAGCGGCCCCCAGTTCCGTCCTACGTCAGTCCAAGGCGCTAGTTGTGGCGGAGGGCCCGAGCGGAACTCGGGGGCGGCCACCCACTTATGCCTCCGGGAGCGGTGACATAAAACCACCTCCATTGCCATACATCGGACACTTCTAGCAAAGAACCCTCTGGCCATGGGGCATCGGCGTTCCTGCTTATTACGGCGCCTCCACACTCCACATGTCGCCCCTCGATCATCTTCGGCTTCACATTAAAAGTCTTGAGCCATAAGCCGAAGTGTGAAGTGACGTGGAGAAAAGCCTCACACACAATGATGAACGACGAGATATGGAGGATAGCGTCTGGAGCTAGATCATGAAAATCCAACCCGTAATAGAACATGAGCCCCCTCACAAAGGGATCGAGGGTGAGGCCCAAGCCGCAGAGGAAGTGAGGAACAAACATGACGCTCTCATTGGGCTCTGGTGTAGGGATGACCTGCCCTGGAGCTGGAAGCCTGTGCTGGATGTCGGCGGTCAGATATCCGACCTCCCTAAGCTTCGCGATGTCCTCCTCTTAGATCGAGGAGGCCACCCACCGGCCCTGAGGGTTGGATCCGGACATATTGGAGGATCTAGGGTGTTGGATCTTAGGTCTCGGGTGTTAGAACTCAAGGTACGAGAAGGCGCGAGGAAGGTGGAAAGGAGGCATAGGCCTCAGCCCCTTTATAAAGGGGGAGAATATCAAGAGTCCTCAGCGCAACCGTTTGAGACTTATCTAAAACCACACGGAGTCATGCCAATGGTCGTCGTGGGGTTATGCACGCCCCTATTGATGGAAGATCCCGTAATAAGAGGAACACGATCTCTGTTTGGTAGGACGTGTCAATAAAATCGCCTCGCAACGCGAGTCGAGGTGGGACAAGAAACGCCGGTTCGTGTTGAACCAGGCCACGATGCAGAGGCACGACGAACGGAGGTTGCCAACAGATCAGATTTATGCTATGTTCCCTATTATGGTATGTGAGAATCATCTTGCAGATCCGGACACGGTTTAAGTGTTCGATAAATACTTTGGAGTATTCGGAGATGGAACCCGCCTTGCAATGCCGAAGACAAGACAAGACTGCACCCTTCAGGGGCTACTGAGGGAGTCCTGGATTAGGGGGTATCCGGACAGCCGGACTATATACATCATCCGGTTAGTCATAAAATCCTACCTAAAACTTGTAGATCACTTAATATGATATGTTTGATTCCTTGCAATTGTTTTGCGATATAGAGATGATAATATCAGGGAGGTTCTAGTCGATGGTTGTGTTTAGTAAGGATATTGGTGTTAAGGTTTGTGATTCCCCAAGCATGCACGTATGGTCTCCTAACTATGTAACCAAATTGGCGCACATTGTATTTTGATTGTTTATCTTTGCGTGAAGGTCGGGGGCGCACGATGGTTAACTCCTACCAACCTCCCCCTAGGAGCATGCGTAGTAGTACTTTGCTTCAAGGGCTAATAAACTTTTGCAATAAGGATATGAGTTCTTTATGACTAATGTGAGTCCATGGATTATATGCTCTCTCACCCTTCCATCATTGCTAGCCTCTTCGGTACCGTGCATTGCCCTTTCTCACCTCGAGAGTTTGTGCAAACTTCGTCGGTGCATCCAAACCCCGTGATATGATACGCTCTATCACACATAAGCCTCCTTATATCTTCCTCAAAACAGCCACCATACCTACCTATCATGGCATTTCCATAGCCATTCCGAGATATATTGCCATGCAACTTCCATCATCATCATATACATGACTTGAGCATTCATTGTCATATTGCTTTGCATGACCGTAAGATAGTTAGCATGATGTTTTCATGGCTTGTCCGTTTTTCGATGTCATTGCTATGCTAGATAATTGCACACCCCCGGTACACAACCGGAAGCATTCATATAGAGTCATATTTTTGTTCTAGTATCGATTTGTAAGTAAATAAAAGTGTGATGATCATCATTATTAGAGCATTGCCCTAGTGAGGAAAGGATGATGGAGACTATGATTCCCCCACAAGTCGGGATGAGTCTCCGGACTTTATGAAAAATAAAAGAGGCCAAAGAAGCCCAAATAAAAAAGAGGCCAAAGAAGCCCACCAAAAAAATAAAAAAAATAAAAATAAAATAAGCGAAAATAAAAAAATGAGAGAAAAAGAGAGAAGGGGCAATGCTACTATCCTTTTAGCACACTTGTGCTTCAAAGTAGCACCATGTTCTTCATAGAGAGAGTCTCCTATGCTATCACTTTCATATACTAGTGGGAATTTTCATTATAGAACTTGGCTTGTATATTCCGATGATGGGCTTCCTCAAATTCCCGAGGTCTTCATGAGCAAGCAAGTTGGATGCACATCCACTTAGTTTCAGTTTGAGCTTTCATACACTTATAGCTCTACTGCATCCATTGCATGGCAATCCCTACTCCTCGCGTTGACATCAATTGATGGGCATCTCCATAGCCCGTTGACTAGCCGCGTCGATGTGAGACTTTCTCCCTCTTTGTCTTCTCCACACAACCTCCACCATCATACTCTATTCCACCTATAATGCTATATCCATGGCTTGCGATCATGTATTGCGTGAAGGTTGAAAAGGCTGAAGCGCGTTAAAAGGTATGAACCAATTGCTTGGGTGACACCGGGATGGGCATGAGGGGTACCTTGTGTTCAGAAAAGGGAGCATACAAGACTATATGATTTTGTAGTGATAATGTTCTTTAGCATTGATATTTTGAAAGACATGATTGCTTGTTGGGATGCCCGAAGTATTATTGTTTTTATGTCAAATGATAGACTATTGCCTTGAATCACTTGTGTCTTAATATTCATGCCATGATTAGATTACATGATCAAGATTATGCTAGATAGCATTCCACATCAAATATTATCTTTTTTATCATTTACCTACTCGAGGACGAGCAGGAATTAAGCTTGGGGATGCTGATACGTCTCCGCCGTATCTATAATTTGTGATTGTTCCATGCCAATATTCTACAACTTTCATATACTTTTGGCAACTTTTTATATTATTTTTGGGACTAACATATTGATCCAGTGCCCAGTGCCAGTTCCTATTTTTTGCATGTTTTATGTTTCGCAGAAAACCCATATCAAGCGGAGTCCAAACGGGATAAAAACAGACGGAGAATATTTTTGGAATATTTATGATTTTTGGGAAGAAAATCAACGCGAGACGGTGCCCGAGGGGGCCACGAGGCAGGGGGTGCACCCCTGACCCTCGTGGGCACCCCATAAGGCGGTTACTACTGTTCTTTGGCCGCAAGAAAGCTAATTTTCAGAGAAAAATCTTGGCAAAAGTTTCCATCCAATCGGAGTTACGGATCTCCGGATATATAAGAAACGGTGAAAGGGTAGAATCTGGGAACACAGAAACAAAGAGAGACAGAGAGACAGATCCAATCTCGGAGGGGCTCTCACCCCTCCAATGGCATGGGAGCCAAGGACCATAGGGGAAACCCTTCTCCCATCTAGGGAGAAGGTCAAGGAAGAAGAAGAAGAAGAAGAAGGGGTGCTCTCTCCCCCTTGCTTCCGGTGGCGCCGGAACGCCGCCGGGGGCTATCATCATCACCGCGATCTACAGCAACACCTCCATCATCTTCACCAACATCTCCGTCAACTTCCCCCATCTATATTCAGCGGTCCACTCTCCCTCAACCCGCTGTACCCTCTACTTGAACATGGTGCTTTATGCTTCATATTACTATCCAATGATGTGTTGCCATCCTATGATGTCTGAGTAGATTTTCGTTGTCCTATCGGTGATTGATGCATTGCTATGATTGGTTTAATTTGCTTGTGGTTATGTTGCTGTCCTATGGTGCTCTCCGTATCGCACAAGCATGAGGGATTCCCGCTGTAGGGTGTTGCAATATGTTCATGATTCGCTTATAGTGGGTTTCTTGAGTGACAGAAGCATAAACCCGAGTAAGGGGGTTGTGGCGTATGGGATAAAGGGGACTTGATATGTTAATGCTATGGTTGGGTTTTACCTGAATGATCTTTAGTAGTTGTGGATGCTTTCTAGAGTTCCAATCATAAATGCATATGATCCAAGAAGAGAAACTATGTTAGCTTATGCCTCTCCCACATAAAACTTGCTATCGGTCTAGTAAAGTAGTCAATTGCTTAGGGACAATTTCACAACTCCCACCACCACTTTTCCACACTCGTTATATTAACTTTATTGCTTCTTTATCTAAACAGCCCCTAGTTTATATTTATGTGCTCTTTATATTCTTGCAAACCTATCCAACAACACCTACAAAGTACTTCTAGTTTCATACTTGTTCTAGGTAAAGCGAACGTCAAGCGTGCGTAGAGTTGTATCGGTGGTTGATAGAAATTGAGGGAATATTTGTTCTACCTTTAGCTCCTAGTTGGGTTCGACACTCTTACTTATCGAAAGAGGCTAGAATTGATCCCCTATACTTGTGGGTCATCAGCTACCGCCCAGTCGACGACCTCTATGAGGACTGGCTCAATCGCATCGCCGAGCTCGTCAGTGCCGCTGGAGATTTTGCTGCACCATTCCGCTCGCTGCCTCAACCACCACCTGCTACCGGAGATGTATCTCTTGGTGCGCCTCCTCCGCCTCCGAGGCAAGACGCCATCATTGAGCCAAGCCAGGTGGCACCTAGGCGTGATCCACAGCGTCAGGTGCCCGCGCGTGATGAAGCAAGCTGCCAGGTGGTCCAGCAGCCACAAGAAGATGCGCGTGCTCTGCCGGCGCCACCGCGTTAAGACCGCGGGCCGCCTGTGGTGGCGGTGCATGAACGCCAAGACCAAGCTCCACCTCCACGATGGTCTCTCATGACCACAATAGGGTGTCGCGCGTTCACTTCGGAGTTGCACAACGTCGTCTGGCCAGGGAAGTTCAAGCCCGACCTGCCTCCATGCTACGACGGCACCGCCGACCCTGCTGAGTTCCTGTAGCTCTACGAGCTAAGCATCAAGGCGGCCAGCGGCGATGAGAAGGTCATGGAGAATTGGTTCTCAATGGCCCTCAAGGACGGTGCACGCTCCTGGCTCCTGGAACCGCCCATAGGATCGATCTCCTACTGGGATGAGATGCGGGAACACTTCATCGCCAACTTCTAGGGCACTCGCGACCGCCCACCGGCCGCGGGTGACCTGCAACGCGTCAAGCAGCAACCAGGAGAAACCCTGCAAAAGTACATCTAGCGCTTCAACAACGTTCGCCTCAAGATTCCCAAGGAGTTGGACGAAGCCATCATCTCGGCGTTCAACGACGGCATCTGGGACATCAAGATGAAGGAGGAGCTCTCCATACACGAAGACCTATGCACGGCCCTTGAGATGTTTAACATGGAAACGAAGTGCACAAGAGCTGAGGAGGGACGTCTCTCCCTCCTCGAGCTCCCCGATGCAGACCCAGAAGACAAGAAGGCCAAGGCCAAGGACATGAAGTGCAAGGGGCCGGCCGTGCTCGCAGCCGAGCTGGAGATGAAGCGCAGCTGCTATCACCCGGAGTCATCCAAGGGCAATCGCCCGTTCCGCGTCTTCCACAACGTGCATAGCCACAACACCAATGACTGCCAGGAGCTCAAGGCCATCCATGACGGGCGCCTCGGTCGTTGCTTTGAGCGTAACAATCAAGGCTACCTCCGTGGAGGAGGCCGAGGTGGAGGACACTGGGACGGCCATGACCATCGTCAGGAGTGGCGTGACCAGCCTCCGGAGGACCGCTGGCAGGGCCAACCTTGCGAGGGTGCCTGGAGGGATCAGCCTCGCGAGGATCGACCTCAAGGCAACGCTGGTATTCCCCTGCTGCTGCCGACACCAAGAAGGAATGAGGACCACCATCACGATGAGGGCGTTGGGGTCTTCCAAGAGCCTCGTGCCATCGCCTGCATCCTAGGCGGCTCCCAGGCCCCAGCCTCTCACCGCATCTTCAAGCAGTTCACACATGAGGTGAATGCAACCCTTCCCATGCTCGAGGCGATGCGCCTGCTCAGGTGGTCCAAGTACGCCATCACCTTCGAATCCTCCGACCAGCTCAACTGCACGGCCACAGCTGGCGCGCTCCCAATGCTCTGCTCGCCCATTATCAGCAATGTACTCATCACCAAGACGCTCATCGATGGCGGTGCATGACTCAATGTTCTCTCTGTCCAGACGTTCAACAGGCTCCAAGTGCCATATCAGTAGCTTCAACCTACCAAGCCCTTCTCAGGAGTGACCGACGGCTCCACGCATCCGATCTGGCAGGTCTGCCTCCCCGTCACCTTCGGCAAGCCCGACAATTACCGCACCGAGCTCATCGACTTCGACGCCACCAACATTCGCCTGCCATACAATGCCATCCTCGGGTACCTAGCTCTCACCAAGTTCATGGCGGCAACGCACCACAGCTACAACGTCCTCAAGATGCCAGTGAACTGCGGTATCATCATGGTCGCTTGCGAAGAAAACGACGCGGTGTGCTTTCTCGAGCATGCCTACCAGGCTGCATCATTCGAGAACCCTGATAGCGAGGGCGCCGTCCTCCCTCCCGAGGCCATTCCGAAGAAGAAGAAGCAGTTGCTCCGCCTAGGATATCAAGGGGGTGGGGCGTTCGGCGATGTCGCTTCAAGCCCTGCTTCCGCGGGCAGGGCGCCTCCCCCTCTCACATAGGGAGGCATGCCCGGCGCCCCCCTTGGGCTGGGCTCGGGGGCTCTCCACTGGAGGGCCTCCGACTTGGCCAATCTCATAAGGGAGGTGTTCGGGAACCCTATGGAGGCATGCTTCAGTGCATGCTTCTACGGAGAGAGCGCAGGGCGCGAGGCACCTGGTGCTCAGGAGTTCGTCAACAAGGCAGCCGAGGAGATTCAGGAGGCAAGAGTCATGCGGGGCAATAACCACCTACCACCAGGCGCAGCTCCTTGCCTAGGCGAGGACGAGGAGCCACGGGTCTGTGTTGACATCTTGGGGCTCAACAGGGCCGTGTCTCAGGAGCTCTTCTGGCCGTCCCGTGTTGGCCGATGCGAGGGCCCCCCTCACAGCTACGTCCGCATGCCCTTCGGTTTGCTGAATGCGGCCGCCACATTCCAGCGCCACATGCGGGTATCCTGGCAGCTCAGGAGGCTAGGCACCAGGCGATCCAAGCGGAGATGCGATGGATCCTCATGAGCCCCCAGGATCTCCAAAGCCTCCCAAGGTTCAGGGCCAGGGCGGCTCGTGATGAGTGACTTCTGCAGCATACGCCTTCTGCAACATATGCCTTCTGCTACTCCAACACCTCTTCAGCAACGGTGCCAGGTGACATCTTTTAGTTATTTCATCCCCGCGGGCTGCACTATCCCCAAGCCATGTGGGTCCATCCTTGCGGCATGTATCCTTCTTGCATTTATCAGAACTGGTTTACCTTCTTCCATGAGTTGCTTTATGATTATCACCCGCTTGCTTCATGTTCTATACCCCACACGACCTCCCCGCATTGCTAACTCGCCTTTTGCTCATCCCGCGGTGGGGCTACACATGCTAGCACGGCGTTTGTGCTCGGGTCCGTCCCTGGAACGCTGACAAACCTGAGAGACCGAGCTCTGGCTCGCGGCCTGCCCCGCGCATGTCACCTCACCAGGTCCTCAGTGCCTTCATCTCCCTGTGAAAAGATCAATGGGCAGGCGGCAAACATGGTTCAGGGTCATATTCTCCTCCACAGGCTAACTCGCAGGAATATCCGGAGCCTAACTACGGGCAGGCCCGACGGCCACCCCCCTGCCACATAAGTCACTTGCACGTTAAAGGGGGGCTCCTGAGCATCGCACCTCAGGAGCTCCTACTGACTCTCCAGCCCTCACCCCCTGGCCTTGACCACGGCATCGTGACCTGGCATACCAGCGGCGGCTGAGCCTCGCTCGAGGGCTGGGACCCGAGGACAAAGAGCATCTAGACGAGCAAGAAAAGAGGATGGCTGTCGCCAGCCCTACCTAGAGGCGCCATCATTAAGGTACGAACGGGCACCACGCAAGGGAATCGCTGCAGGCTCAGTAAGATAAGTCACTCGCATATCAGCACGAACCTAACGACTCAATTCCATGACCTTCGCAGTGTCACTCGGGCAATGTCGCTTTCCTTTCCGGCCCTTAGGGAGCAGCTTGCACGCCAAAGGGGACCCCGTGAGCATCACCCCTCAGGAGCTCTCACCGGAGCTCGGGCCGCTCACCTGGTGTACCAGCAATTGTTGAAGCCTGCCTGGGGTCTGGGTTTTGTCGGCGTAGAGCATTGAGATACCTTGGGAACGGAAATGGCGAACCGTGCTGGAGTAGGATACGCAATATCAACACAGTACTACGAGGAATAACATTGGAACAAAAGCATTATCATTTTTTACATACCCCCACGGGGCTTGTCATAATTCCACACAGGGAAACAAAGAAGGAAGACTCCAGAGGACCGAGCCAATGGGGATCACGAGCGATGCCGGGCTGATGCCGCTGCTGCACTCCGAGCGCGGCGAGAGCTCGGTGGCACATAGCTATCATCGCTGGACTTTGGAGAATCACTGGGCTCAGGAGAGTCGCTGGATTCCCAGGAGTCATCGCTGCTGCTAGAGGGGATGCCAGCAAAGTCGGAGGCGGGCTCGACGCTCGCGACCGCACCCCGCGGGCTGCTTCCTCCAGGGTAGCACTCCAGCCGGCAGCCCTCCTTGTCGAAGACCTTGAAGAGCAATGTGGAGGCGCCATCGTACTCAAAGTGGATGGTGAGAACCCCTTCGGCGCGACCGGTGCGGGCAACCTCGCCCCATCTGCGGGTCATGAAGATACCTCCTGGAGGCATTACCTCGACCTCCGCTCTGGTGGCCAGGCTGCTGCACCTGGGGTGTTGCAGCCACAGCTCAAGCGGCCCCCTCGGCGGCATCTCGTCAGCAAAGAACCTCGAGAACCGGATCAATAAACGAGGCGGCATTGCCGCCCACACCACGAACTCGCGAGAGCTACCCTCGGCGTGGGTTCACGGCCCTGCTGGCCACTCGACTTTGGGTTGCCCGCTGCTGGCCCGAATCGCACAGCAGTGGGCATTGCCGTCCTGGGGCATGCATACAAGGGAAGCGGGAAGCCAGGTGGAGGTTGTTTGTGCCAAGGACGGGTCACCCCCTCCCCTGCACTAGCATCGCGAGGGACGAAGAAGAAGGAGGAGAGGGAAGCAAGAAGATGGAGATGAGCAAGGGACGCTCCACCCCTCCCCTCATTTATAGCCAGAGGAAGGCCAACCGCCGGCCTCCATGATCCCACGTAATGATGGTTTTCTCTGCATGCAGCTGCGACTCGTCAACCAAGAATAGTGGCCGAGGCGGCATGGGCAAGCAGAGACGCCCATGTCCCATCAATCGCCATGTGTCGCCCAAGGCTGCAGGTGGTTAGGACCCGCGTTACTCCGCACTTTCCCTTTGGCTTTGCCTAGAAGCAAAGTCCGAGTGCGCCTTGGGCCCGGGGGCTACTGTCGGTGTTGTGGATATGGGGGGTACCCAGACTTGCCTGCCTGCGGCCTGCGGCGTGGCTCCATCGACGGGCCTGGTACGGCCCAACTTCGACATCGACAACCCAAGACCCTCACGAGGGGCCAGGCCTCGCGAGGAGGACGACACCAAGACCTCCAAAAGGATCAGCCTCCTCAGGCTGGCTCTCGAGGAGCGGAGATCTCTATGCAAGTCTCACCTCGTGAGGTTCAGGTGACGTGAGCCATGATGATCGATGCCAGGCGGGTGCTAGTGGGTATAGTGTACCAGTTTCCTCTTTGGTGCAAAGGAGGCAAGCAGCAGGCGTGAAGTCCCGAGGAAGCACCAAAGGTTTCCATTCCCGTGCAACAAGACCAAGACCGCCAGGACGGCTGGACGAAGGTCATTGAGGGAGTCCTGGATTAGGGGGTATCCGGACAGCCGGACTATATACCTTGGCCAGACTGTTGGACCATGAAGATACAAGACTCAAGACTTCATCCCGTGTCCGGATGGGACTCTCCTTTGCGAGGAAGACAAGCTTGGCGACCCGGATATTATATTTCCTTCTTTGTAACCGACTCCTTGTAAACCCTAGCCCTATCCGGTGTCTATATTAACCGGAGAGTTTAGTCCTTAGAGACAGAATCATAATCATCATAGGCTAGCTTCTAGGGTTTAGCCTCTACGATCTCGTGGTAGATCAACTCTTGTAACACCCATATCATCAATATTAATCAAGCACAAAGTAGGATTTTACCTCCATGGAGAGGGCCCGAACCTGGGTAAAATATTGTGTCCCTTGCCTCCTGTTACCATCAGCCTTAGATGTACAGATCGGGACCCCCTACCCGAGATCCGCCTGTTTTGACATCGACATTGGTGCTTTCATTGAGAGTTCCTCTGTCTCGTCGCTGCAAGGCTTGATGGCTCCTTCAATCGTAAACAACACGGTCCAGGGTGAGACCTTTCTCCCCGGATAGATCTTCGTGTTCGGCGGCTTCGCACAGCGGGCCAATTCGCTTGGCCATCTGGAGCAGATCGGCAGCTACGCCCCTGGCCACCAGGTCAGGTTCGGAAACCTGAACTACATGGCCGATATCCGTGGAGACTTGATCTTCAACGGGTTCGGGCCTGCGCCAGGAGCGCCGGACAATCACGATGAGCACGACTTAGACCTGCTGTCGGACAATGCTCGGGATATCGCCCCTGCAGGAGCCCCGGACCTAAATCCGGAGCTGATTGCGTTGCCCGAGGACGGGTGGTTGGACCCCTCCCCGGAGGCCACACACTCATCGGCGGTAGAGCCGAACACAGGCCTCACCCCCAAGGAAGCATGTGACACCGGACCCCCGGACTCGTATCCGGCTGTAGGTTCCAGTCCGCGCACTCCCGAGCCCGCCGAATCTGGTTGGGCTCCGGTAATGGAGTTCACCACTGCGGATATCTTCCAGCACTCGCCCTTTGGCGACGTGCTGAACTCGTTAAAGTCTCTCTCTTTGTCAGGAGACTCTTGGCCGAACTATGTCCGGCTCGAGTGGGAAGCAGGCAACTAAGGAATTCGTTGCCCACCCACCACCCACTTCATTGCCACGATTGATGATTTAACCGACATGCTTGACCTCGATTCTGAAGACATCGACAGTGTGGACAACGATGCAGGAGAAGAACAGGAACCACCGCCCACGGGGCGGTGGACAACCACCCCCTCATATGATATATATATATATATATGATGGACACTCGGAAAGAAACCAATGGCGATGAGGCAATCAAGGATAACCTATGAAGGAAGAAGGCAAAGTATGAACGTCATCAGCGCCTCCTCAAGCCCCGCCACAACAATACCGGCACAGCAGTCAAAAACAATCCATACAGTGCCAAAGATGAATACAATCTCGACCAGCCTGCCTTCGAGCAGGCCGGATAGGCGGCGGAAGGATACTTGGAAAGGGACAACTACATGCCCCCCTCCGAAGACGAGGTGAGCCTCGGCAACGACGAATTCGGTGTTCCCGAAGATCCCGTGGAGCAAGTTCGCTTTAAGCGACGGCTCATAGCCATGGCGAAAAGCCTGCAAAAGAAACAACAGTAGCTCAAAGCCGACCAAGAATTGCTCATAGACAGATGGACCAGGGTCCTGGCCACCGAGGAATACATACTCGACCGTCCCACCAAAAGTAACCCAAGGCACAATTCACTACCTCAACCTAAGAAGGAGAACCTAAAGCCCACACCCCGGCACCAACACACCACGGTCCGGGACAATACGCAGGAAACGTGGGGGAGCATCCACAAATCTTGATGCAATCGTCATAAGCGTCAAGTCAAGGAAGTTGGTGCCGAATTCAGCGGCCCCCAGTCCGATTAGCGGAAAAAGAACAACTCAAGCCCATCCGGCCCGAGCAGCATACTCGATCAACCATGTGAAATTCATGGTACCCCTAGAAGGACGGCCAAGCATACTAATAGAGAATTTCAGATCCTCAAAACAAAACGGTCGGTTGTGCGTCGGAAACAATGAAGGGAGGTTTCCAACAACGAAAGACCAATCAAACATGGCAAAGTCAAAAGAAGATCCTCCACATTACAAAAGTACGACCGATCTTCCGCGATCACATCGACCGTTCGGACAACATCAACCATAGAAATTTAATTGCACTCACTATCGACCCAATAGTCCGGGGTCTCCATCTCACACGAGGCCCCGCTGCACAAAACTATCAATAACATCTTCTAAAAGATGCCAGGTGCAAAGGCCAAGTTTTATTGGCCCACCACTCCAACGGTTGTCTTCGGACCACCAAACAAATACCACGCCGAAGAATAAGTCTTCGGCACTGTCCCCTTATACAGCAATTACCACATACTACCGGGATGAAACACATTGGCTAGATCCAATGCGGTACAACATTAGGCCAGTCCTGTGTTACATAGTCACAATTATGGGCAAGGCCGAACCCCACCCTTAGAGTGGAAATCATACCGCTGCTGGAATAGTGAGACGTGCATGTTTGTCAAATTTTGATTCGGCAGCCAACTACCCGGACACCAACTGAGGAGTCCGAGATACTTTACGGCATGATAGCCTGGTTCAGCCAGGCTCCGATTAGGCACCCACAGTTCAACCACAACAAGGCATGCAGCTGCCTTTAGAGCATTCGTCCTTACAGACTAACTTTGGCGCAGAACAGGACTAGCGAGGCGGAATCAGCTCGGATGCACAAGGCGGGAACACATAAGTAACCCCCCCCCCAAAGGAGACAGCCCGGATGCATTTCGGATCCGTACACAGCCTCCTCCATTCCGGACACGACAGGTTCCGCCAGCTCACCTCTTTTTATAAGTAGGACTACATAGACATGTCATTCTACTACAATACGTAGACCTAAATAACACTCACCGGCCGTCGTTTCTTATTGACGATTTTTCTTCATAACGGCACCCGTACATCGTGTTATGCCCCACTATACCAGGGGCTTCATAATACTGATAATACGGCAACAAAGTCCAGCCACCTTTTCGGTCGCTCGACACCCCAAACTTATAGCATTATATGCATTAGCTCCGAATCATGTCTTGGGTCATTAGTTGGGTTTGCCCGGCTCCCATGTTTTGGTACCTTACGTTCCGCTCTATCGGCTAAGGTAGCACTGGGAGAACTACTGCGATTGTGTCCTGGTTCTGCCAGACTAGCACCTCAGTAGAGAACGCCGAAAACTAGCTGTCATGATACGGCGAGAGCTGGTTAGCTGTTCGAGATGTTGTAAAATCTTTAAAGATTTAATCCGCATAATGCCATTATAAATGCAAAGTGCGATGGATCGGTTTTCCGATCAGGCGCCGATAGAGCCCCTAGTGCGGTCTTCCAAACACCAGGGGATGCGCCCACCATACTCAAAATTCCTATGGCTGCGTGAGAGTGATAAAGCCCTATAGTCTGATTGCCTGGTTCGTGGTGAGGAAGACCTCCTTAAAAGGACCCAACAATGGGATAAAGAGTGTTCAGGTATGTCCCGAACACCCCCATACTTTTCACGTGGGGGCAGAAGCCGACGACTGGCCAACTCTCAGGTTTTATATACACTAAACGGCTGCACAGGAAGAACAAACGTTCACATAAACATGCAATAAATAATAAAAGTGCCATTATCCTGCATTACAAAGAATGGCACGACTGCCTTTAGGGAAATATAGTGTCTTTGGTACACTGATCCGTCGCAAGGCGGGCTCCTGTCAGGACACCTTCATAGTATAACTCGGGCTTGCGATGCTCCTTACCCTCCGGTGGTCCCTCGGTCATCAGCTTCTCAGCATCAAGCTTCCTCCAGTGCACCTTCGCACAGGCAAACGCCATGTGCGCACCCTCTATGCAAACTGATCACTTAATGACATCGAGCTTCACGAGTCCGAAGTAACTGCTTGGAATTGGCTCCGCGGGCCACAGCCAGACAACCAAGTCCTTCATGGCTAGTTCGGCCGCCTAGTGTAGTTCGACCAGCTGCTTCAGCTGATCGATAAAGGGCACCAGATAATTCGGCGCCAAATACCACGACTAGAAATCCTTCTCCGCAGACTTCTTCTCCTTAGTACGGTAGAATTGGGCAGCATCTGATATGCTTCGGGGCAGGTCCGCAAACACACCTGGAGAAACAAGAATTCACCTTGTCGCTTAGAGCCCCCATTACTATGAAAAAATGGCCTTGAGTACAAAAGGCCTTACCAGCCGCAACCTTCCGTGCCTCGTCCTGCAGAGCACCTCGGGCTTCTGCCCGAGCATCCTCCGCAGCTTGGAGAGCTTGGGCGAGTTTGGATTCTTTCCCTGCTAAACTCTGCTCCAAGGCCTCACTTTTCTTCGCAGCCCCCTGGAGCTCTCGCTCAGCTTCAATGACCCTAGCCTCATGTTTCTCACGAAGAGCCTGCTCGGCAGCGGCCTTCTCGTTGGCTTCGGCCACAACCTTCTTCAGTGCCTCAAATTTAGCACTCACTCCTAGAGCATACAATAAAAATATTTTAATAAGGTACAACTACTCATTCGTGCCGAATTTAGGACAAGGTTTTGACATACCTTGCTTGTCCTCCAATTGCTTCTTCACACGGCCAAGTTCCTCTTCGACCCGTTCCAGACTCTGCTTTAGTCTAGACACCTCCGCATTATGAGCGGCGGTCGTCTCTGCAGACGCCTGTTTTCAAACAAAGGGATACACGTCATTAACTGAGCCTCCTGCAAAGCAGATGATTTGATCCCCTGTCCGGCTTTCTCTCTCTTTCGCCGGACAGTGCATCAGGGACTACTACTCATACTATGCCAATCTCCAAAAGGTTTCTAAAAACATACCTCAAAGCCCTTTATAAGACTAAGGCAGGACTGCATTTACCTAAGCTGATTTGCCCTTCATGCCTAACCTGCCTGTGATTATCGCCTTCTCGACTGACATCTACCACTGGAGCCGCTCGCGCTGGCATGGTGCTTGTGCATGGGTCCGTCCAAGCAATGCTGACAAATCTGAGCGGTCGAGCTCTGGCCCGCGGCAGCCCCGCGCGCGTGACCTCACCAAGGCCTCAGTGCCCTCACCACTCTCTCGGAGCAACCAATGGCCAGCCGGCAATCATAATGGCAACCCGTGCTTTTCTCGTGCTGGTTTGCAGGAACCTCCTGAGGTCTATAGCGGGTGGCACCACGAGCTCTCTCTCTCTCTCTCTCTCTCTCTCTCTCTCTCTTTCTCTCTCTCTCTCTCTCTCTTTCCCATGTGATCCGCTTGCGCGTTAAAAGGGAGGCTCCTGAGCATCACAACTCAGGAGCTCTTACTAGCTCTCCAACACTCACCCCTTGGCCTTGACCACAGCATCACGACCTGGCATACCAGCAGTGGCTGAGCTCGCTCGAGGGCCAGGACCTGAGGATGTAGATCATGAAGGAGAGTGCGGGAAGAAGGGGGAGGCTTGCGAGGGCCTGACCTAGCTGCACCACGGTAGCTGACGCACAAACCTGGCGTAACGCAAGGGAACGACTCCAGACTACAAAGATAAGTTCTACACCTGGAATAGCTAATAGTTGCAACATGAGATTCTCACTTGCTACGGCCCTGTGGCAGCAATGTTGCCTTCGTTTCTCACCTCTTGGTGGCTGCTTGCACGCTAAAGGGGACCTCCTGAGGATCGCGCCTCAGGGGCTCTTACTGTACCTCGGGCCGCTCACCTCCTGGCCTTGACCACGGCATCGCGACCTGGCATACCAGCGACGGCTGAAGCCTGCCCGGGGACCAGGACCTGTCAGCGTAGAGCACCAAGTCACTGCGAGGTTAGAAAGGGGGAACCAAGCCGGGACAGGACAAGCATTCGCATGATTTCATAATAAGGATAAAATCAAAAAAGAGATAGCAGACCCTTTACACGCCCCTGCGGGGTGTTTCTTGATTCCTCACAGGGAACAAAAGGAAAAAACCTCGAGAAGCCCTAACTACATGCGCCTATGTGGCCCACGCCATCATCAACAATGGGCCACGAGAGGTTGGCGCCAACCCCATCCAGATCAGCGGTGGTGATGGCCCGATGTTGCCGCCTTGCCCCTAGCACGGCGCAAGCTCGGGGCATGTAGCTGTCGCTACTCGTCTCCGGAGTCTCGAAGAGCTCAGGAGAGTCACTGGACTCCCAAGCCTTGTTGCTGCTGCCGGAGGAGCCGTAGGGAGAGAAGACGGCGGGCCCAGCCCTAGTCGCGTCGATCTCCTGACTGCCCCCTCTGGGGCAGCACTCCAGGCGGCGACCTTCCGCATCGAAGACCTTGAAGAACAACAAGGAGGCGCCATCGTATTCAAAATGAATCACGAGGGCACCCCTCATTCGGCAGACTCGGGTGACCTCGCCCCAGCCTTGGGTCATGAAGATCTTGCCGGGGGCGCCGGTCACTGGAGTGCCACAGTCGGCGTGCTGCAGCCAAAGCTTGAGAGGCCCCCTCGGCGGCATCTCAGTGGAGAAGAACGAAGGGAAACGGATCCAGGTGCTTGGAGGCATCATCGCGTGCAGCACGAGCTCGCGAGAGGAGTCGGCGGCGTGGACTCCAGGAGCAACGGCGCGCATCGCCGCGGTTCCCCGACCTCGCCTGCGGCGTGGGTGGCGTTGCTTGTTGTCCCTTTCTCCGGAGCCCTCGGCCTGGGCATACATGGGTAGCGGGAACCCAGGAGGTGGCCTTTCGCACCAAGGCCTCGTCATCTCCAGCCCCATGACCTCACCACGGCGGTGGACTGGCCTCTTCTTCGGCGGGAGTGGATCGGGCCCGTCCGGGGGAGCCTTCCCCTTCTCCTCGGCCGAGAACCTGCGGATCAGCACCATAGTCGTCAAGACTGGAGTTGGAGCAGGGAAGAAGAAGCAGGTGGAGCAAGAAGAGATGGGCAACGGGGCCTATTGCCCCCCCCCCTCATTTATATCCTAAGGGAGGCCAACCGTCGACCTCCACGATCGCAGGTAATGATGACCCTTTTTTCATGCAGCAGGGACTCGTCAAGTCGGGCAGTTGCCGAGGCAGCGTGGGGAAGCGGAGACGCCCACGTCCAATTAGTCACCACGCGTCGGCCAAGGCCGCAAGCTGTTGGGGCCTGCGACGCTCCGCACTTGCCCTTTGGCTTCGCCGCTAAGCCAAGTCCGAGCGGCCTTAGGCCCGGGGGCTAATATCGGCGTTCTGGGAACGGGGATCCCCAGACTTGCCTGCCTGCAGCCTGCGGCGTGGCTCAACCAGTGGCCCAGTGTGGCCCATCTTCATCAACCAACCCTCAAGACCCTCGTGAGGGGCCAAGCCTCGCGGGGTGGACGATGCAAGGCCTCCTCAGGAGTGGCCTCACCAGGCATGCTCGCAAGGAGGCGGAGAGATCAAGGCAAGGGGTACCTTGCGAGGTCCTCATGACGCAAGCCATGACGACCAAGGCCAGGCAGGCGCTAGCCCGCACAGTGTCCTCGTTTCCCCTTTGGTGCTAAGGGGGCAAGCACAGGCGTGGAGTACCGAGGCATCAGGCAAAGGTTTCCATATCGGTGCAACAAGACCAAGACCAGCAGGACGGCAGGACGGAGGTCACCATGGAGCCCAAGACGGCGTCACCACCAGCACCTTTGACAAGAGAAGACCACCTTCAGTCAGGATAGCTTTTACTAGCTGTCCCCTTGCAGAATGGTCGTTGTTGGATCCCTTCCCACTCAATATTTGGGAAGAGGACCAAGGCCTCTATAAATAGGGCTAGCCACCACAATAGCGAGTTAATGGCATCGGGACGGCGATTGTGACAAGGTTTGCCAAGGTGCGGCAAGCTGGGAAGCGAGCACGAGCTCAACAGAAGCTCAGGTGCGACAAAGAGGGCGTCGTCGGCATGCCAGCACGCTTGGACCAACGCGGTCACCGCGTGAACTCTAGCATCACGCTGCACCTTGCGTTAATTTCATGTCTAGCATGTAGTCCTTGATCGTTTGGGCTGCTCCAAGGCTTTGAGTTGATCACAGGTGAGGGAGTCCTGGATTAAGGGGTCCTCGAACAACCGGACTATATACATGGGCAGGACTGTTGGGCTATGAAGATACAAGACAAAAGACTTCTTCCCGTGTCCGTATGGGACTCTCCTTTGCGTGGAAAGCCAGCTTGGCAATTCAGATATGTAGATTCCTTTCTCTGTAACCGACTTTGCACAACCCTAGCGCCCTCTAATGTCTATATAAACCGGAGGGTTTAGTCCATAGGGGACAATCATAATCCCATAGGCTAGACTTCTAGGGTTTTAGCCATTATGATCTCATGGTAGATCAACTCTTGTAATACTCGTATTCATCAAGATCAATGAAGGAGGAAGTAGGGTATTACCTCCATAGAGAGGGCCCGAACCTGGGTAAACATCGTGTCCCCCGTCTCTTGTTACCATCGACCTTAGACGCACAGTTCGGGACCCCCTACCCGAGATCCGCTGGTTTTGACACCGACATTGGTGCTTTCATTGAGAGTTCCGCTGTGACATTGAAGATAGGCTTCATGGCCCGCCTTGTTATCAAGGACAACATCACCTCCGGAAGAGCCCTGACCTCAGGCCAAACCCTCCGGCTGGGCGGCTTCACTATGACCGCCCGTTCGGCTGTCAAGCCGGCGATGACTTCTCGGGTCATCAAAAATCGCCTCTGCATTAGCTTAGAATACTCCAGACAGATGGATCCGATGAAGTTGTCGTCTTTAAACGAACCTAGATCCCATCGCCGAGTTGGGAGTCGCTACGGACTACGATCAGATTGGGCATAAACCCGATTAGGGAGAAATTGAATCTCCGCCGATCACCAATCAAATAGCGGTAGTGCAGGAGCAATACAACAACTCTTCCTCTATTGAGGATGAACTATGTTTGGCTTTTTGAGCTCACAGAGCCGGATACCCACCCGCGGGAAGACGTGCCCCATACTCCGAACCTAGAGTCGGACTATGGGCCTAAAAAATTAGTTGACATCCCAGATCCTGAACTATTAAGCTCAGAAGTTTCTCAAACTCCGGATCCCAGATTGGGTCCGGGTTCGGACTTAAATCCACCCACCCACCCAGATACAAGCGATCTTACCCACATCAGACACTAGTCCCAAGAAATGGTCCATCACTTCTGGGCCAGATTCCTCCTTGTCAAGGACAAGATCAAAGACTGCCGCGATGAAGACGCAATCTCATTATTCTACAAAAATTGCATGGACGAGGGAATCCTCAATGCAAATAACCGCCTTCACGTATCACACTTCGCTGACTTGGCAACCATAGTACAGAAGTACTGCGCAACGGAAAGCGCCTGGAAAACTCAGGCAGCCTCTTGGGAGCCACCGGTTTCCACTCAAATCCTCGTCCGGACAAAAAGGATGCACCCTCGTCGGTCGCCGGATCCAATAACAAAAAAACGAAGCCTATTACGGGGCGCGGAACCGTTCTGGAGGGATGGCTCGATAGGCCATGCAAATACACACAACACCGGATACCGTACAACCCACAGCCTTAGAGCATGTTGGATACTCCGGCAAGTGGCCAAGAGTAGCGAGGATACCCTCACCAAAAATACCGCAGAACAACAACCCTACAGTGTTGACAGTCTTCGAGACTTTCGCCTCAAACAATAGGCGCAAAAGGGCACTCCACAGCCTCGCCGAAGTCTGCCAAGTCGCAGCAATAAACCCCTGGAACAACATGGCCATAACTTTTAATGCTAGTGACGAACGAAAATTCAGAACACTCTGGGCACCAGCCGCATTGGTCCTCAGTCCTATCGTGGACGGCTTTCGTCTTACCAAAGTGCTCATGGACGGCGGCAGCGGACTAAACCTCATTTACGAGGAAACTCTCCACAAAATGGAAATAGGCAGGAGCCACATTGAGCAAAGTAGGACGACCTTCCGAGGAATTATTCCTAGACGGGAGGCGCGATGTGCGGGAAAAATCACACTCGATGTGGTATTCGGCACGCCGAAGAATTATCAGTCCGAAGAGATAACCTTTCAAGTGGCCCCTTTCAACAGTGGATATCACGCCTTATTAGGGCGAGATGCATTTGCAACCTTCCAAGCTATAACCCATTATGGGTACATGAAGCTCAAGATGCCCGGGCCCAATGGTATCATCACTCTTGCTAGTGATCCGGACATAGCACTCCGCGCCAAAAACAAAACCACATCCTTGGCCCTCGAGGCATTGTCTGAAGCCCTCGCGGCCGAAGAATTAACCGTGTTGCGCTCCACGGAGGATAGGGACTATGTGATCCTTGATAAGCAACCCAAATCCACCTCCTTTAAACCAGTTGATGAACTAGTCAAATTCTAAGTCCAACCAACGGACTCCATGAAGACAGCATCCATCGGGGCACAACTGGACCCCATGGTCAACGCTGCACTACGGGTGTTCCTATGCGAAAACTGGAACATATTCGCGTGGCACCCTTCTAATATGCCAGGGATCCCATGCAGGCTGGGCGAATACAGCCTAAACATATTGAAGGGATACAAGCCGGTCAAGAAAACATTGCGGCGCTTTTCCGAACCCAAACGACAAGCCATGGGGGAGGAGCTAGCCAAGTTACTCAAGGCCGGATTCATCAGAGAGATAAAACACCCGGACTGGCTAGCAAAGCTGGTGATGGTACCAAACAAGGATAAATCCTGGCGTCTATGTGTCGATTTCAAAGACCTCAACAAGGCCTGCCCTAAGGATCCCTTCCCCCTCCCCCGGATCGATCAAATTATCGACGCTACCCCAGGACACGGCTAATTGCGTTTCCTCGACGCATACACCGGATACCATCAAATCAAGATGAAGGAGTCCGATCAAGCCGCAACGACATTTATCACCCCATACGGGCCTTTTTCAACACTATGCCTTCCGGGCTCAAAAACGCCAGTGCCACCTATCAACGCATGATTCAAACATGCCTGGAGAAACAAATCGGCAAGACAGTTGAAACATACGTGGATGACGTAGTCATCAAAACTAGGCACGTCGAGTCATTAATAGACGATCTACGTCTCACATTCGACAACCTCCGAACATACGACATCAAGATCAATCCAGAAAAGTGTGTTTTCGGCGTTCTCGTTGGAAAATTGTTGGGCTCCATCGTTTCCAACAGGGGAAATGAGGCAAACCCAGCTAAAATCCGAGATTTGTCACAATTGGCTACACCAACAGATCTCAAACAAGTCCAAAAACTATCCGGATGTGTGGTAGCTTTAAGCCGCTTTATCTCCAGATTAGGAGAAAAGGCATTGCCACTCTATCACCTTCTCCGACGCAACGATCACTTTGAGTGGACGGACGCGGCAATGGCCAGATTGGAAGAAATAAAGGCTCTTCTAGCACGCAACCCAATCCTGGCCGCGCCAAACATCGGCAAACCAATGTTATTATACATATCAGCCACACACCAATTTGTAAATGCGGTGCTCGTCGTCGAACGAGAGGAGGACGGACACAAATTCCCGCTTCATAAGCCGGTATACTATGTATCCACTGTCCTCACACCATGCAAATCCCGGTACCCTCAATACCAAAAAATAGCATACACGGTCTTCATGGCATCCCGGAAGCTACGACACTACTTTCAAGAATGCTCAATGAAGGTGGCCTCCGAGGTACCACTCAATGACATAATAAACAACCGCGACGCCACGGGCCAGATTGCAAAGTGAGCCATTGAGCTCCTCCCATTCGACATAACATACAAACCGCACCGGGCCATTAAATCTCATGTACTGGCCGACTTCATCGCCGAATGGACATAGGCCGAACTCCCTAAAGAGTACTACACATATTCCAACTGGGTTATGCACTTCGACGGTTCCAAAATGTTGGCTGGCCTAGTGGCAGGTGTTTTCCTCACAACCCCTACTGGAGATACAATTTTGTACGTCCTCCAAATATTATTCACGGACTCCAACAATGCAGCCGAATACGGGGCCTTATTGCATGGTCTTCGGATGGCTGTCTCCATGGGCATACAACGCCTAGACGTGCGCAGGGATTCAAACCTCGCAATATCCCAAATAAATGGAGATTTGGTGCCAAAGATCCAAACATGGTGGCTTACCGTAACGCCATCCTCAAAATGTCAGCTCGGTTCGAGGGGCTCGAGTTTCACCATGTGGCTCGAGAAAGTAATCAAGCGGCGGACGTCCTTGCTTGCATGGCCCCCAAGCACGACCCCGCCCCACCTAACATCTTCCTGTAAAGGTTTTTCAAGCCATCCATGGTGTGGCAAGGGGAGAGCGGCAACAATAATCCGGACCCGTCTACAACCCCAGACTGCGAACACACTGACATCACCGGGGGCTCAGCAACCAAAATTACACTGTCTACCAATCTCATCATGGCAGTCATTGCCCCATGGACCGAATCCTTCTTGGCCTACCTTAATAGGCGAGAACTCCCTTAGGATCAGAATGACGCAAGCTGCATTTTGCGGCACTCTAAAGCCTACAAGGCTAACGAGGGAGAACTCTACAAGAAAAGCGCTACCGGAGTACTTCAAAGAAGTATCTCCGAGGAAGAAGGGCGGCAGCTCTTGGCTGAAATTCATGCCAGTCTCAGCGGTCACCACGCCGCAGCTCGGGCGCTTGTAAGCAAGGCCTTCCGTACCGGTTTCTATTGGCTGACAGCCCAAGCAGACGCACAGAACCTTGTCCAACATTGCGTCGGATGCAACTTTTCGCCAACCAAAGCCATATGCCACCCACCGCTCTACAAATAATCCCCATCACTTGTCCTTTTGCAGTCTGGGGGCTTGATATGGTCGGACCCCTTAAAGGAGGAAGCCATAAGAAATAATATATGTTGGTCATGGTGGATAAATTCACTAAGTGGATAGAAGTCAAACCAGTTAAAACGGCTGAAGCCGGACCAGAGATAGACTCTATATCTGGTGTTGTGCACTGTTATGGTGTTCCACACAGCATCATCATCGACAACGGCTCCAATTTCACAGCCGATGAGGTAAAAACCTGGTGTGCTAATCTGGGCATTAAGCTCGATTACGCCTCCGTCTATCACCCACAAACCAACGGTCAAGTCGAACGAGCCAACGGTCTTATTATGAGCGGCATTAAACCCACACTAGTGCGGTCTTTGAAATAATCAGACAAGCACTGGGTCAAGGAGCTCGACTCCATACTCTAGGGGTTGCGGACCATGCCCAATCGTTCTACCAGATATACAACTTTATTGATGGTGTACAGCGCAGAGGCTGTGTTATCCTGCGACATTATTCATGACTCACCTCGAGTGCGCATGTATGAAGAGAGAGAGGTCGACCTTGATCGGCAGGACAACCTAGATGCCCTGGAAGAGGAGCGTGACGTCTCAAAATCCGGTTCCGCATTCTATCCACAACAGACCTGCAGATATCAAAGCAGACAAGTATGGGCCAAGACTTATAATGTTGGTGAACTCGTTCTACGCTTGCCAGAGAAGAAAAAGGAAAAACTCAAGCCCAAGTGGGAGGGTCCCTCCATCATTGCCAAAGTTCTCACCAGAGGAGCGTACCGCCTGCGTGATGCATCAGACAACCACCTAGAGCCGAACCCATGGAACGCGGCGAGACTTGGAAGATTCTATACCTAGCGCCGGACTCTTCTTTCGTCTCCTTTTTCCATTTTTGTTTCCATTATTTATTTTCCTCTCTTTTCACGTTTCCTTTTTTCAAGCCATAAGGCTCTTGTGCGGCTAAGACGCTACGACACACACATTCTCAAATATGTACGTCAATTATACATGGGAGCTTCCTATACAGAAGCTTATTATTATTATTATTTTCCGAGCATCAAGCTCATCACATATGTGTCTTTTCCGCATATCTACCTTTTCTTCGCCATTATATGCATCGATATGACTTAAGTTTTGGCCAAGTTGGGTTGCCTGGCTCGTGTGCTTATGCCCTACGTTCCTGTTAGTTCGGCTAGGGCATAAAGGGAGCACCTCTGCGATTGTTACTACCGGGTCATCCGGATGTGTACCTCAGACTGGGTCAAGCCGAAAGCTAGCGTTCTTAAGTGAATATTCGGTCGGTGGACTAAAGATGTTTTTACTTGTCACGTTATGAACCACCATATGTTATGTATGTTGTGGTTTTTTCAAACACAGTTCTGACATGCACGATTAACGCATGCTGACCCAGGGAAAGGAACCCTTAACAGAACTATTCTCTCTGGAAGATGTTTCTTATGATAAAAAATGTAATATAACATAGCTAGTCGGATACTTGTCTGTTCAAGCAACTATGACCCCTACGCTTGGTTTCCATGTGTACCCCGGTATATCTTACCGAGCGGGTATTCGGAAACACTCCGCACCTTCGGGTCCAGAGGTCGAAGTGAAAAGGTCTGCCATGACAATCGTTTTACAATCCGTCTAGGGACAAATTTTTCAATTGGAGTACATAGTCACTTGGACTCAAAAACTTCTTCCTCTATGCCATCCAACAGGCTATCTAGCCTACAATGTTGTTGGGAATACATGGCGTCTACCTATACCTGGTCATATACCAAACTGACAAGAATTTCTTTTCCATTTGACCCTAATGGTCCGACCCGGGCCATGTGATTCGGGTCGAGCTTGGTATACCAAGTTTTCACCATGGCACAGGCCTCTCGTGCACCTTCCCGGCAGGCCGATATCTTCCATAATCGGAAGCGCCACCGCGCTCCCTTGAATAGATGGACAAGCCCCTCCATACTTCCTGGAGGGGAGTCGGATGGCCATAAGGCCTTGGCAATGCTTTACATCGCCTGCCGAGCTCTCGCGTGCATTTGCGATAGCTCTTGGAGCAGATCGTCTGAAGATCCGGACATCTCCTCTTTGGGACGGCCGGTCAGCATACCTACAGACATAACTCTATCAGTTCCTTTCCTTGCCGTACTATGTAAAAGTAAATTTGAACACATACTAAAAATGCCGCCTCGTAGCTTCTTATTCTCCTTCACAGAGTCAGCCAGCGGGGCCGGCACATCTTTTAGCTCTTCGCCCACCTTGGTGTGGGAATCTTGGAGTTTGTTCTTCTCCTCCCTAACACGTGTCAGTATACATTCGCCCACGCCCAGTTGCCTTTGAGCTTCTGGACCCCCCGCCTGTGCGACTTTCGATACCTCTCCCGGACAATCTGACGACTCTATCATAAGATATCCACCCATATTATTGATCCTAGCTTATGATTGTGTTTTCTCGAGGGAGGGTATCATTACGAGATGCTGCCTTCTTGGCTTTCTCCAGTTCGGTGGTAGCAGTGGCTAGCTGGGTCCAACAATTTTCTAGCTCCTGAGACAATAGGTTGTTCTTCTCCGTGAGCACCTGGATATACAACGATCCTCAAATCAGTTGGTTCAAACTGCTTCAAGTCTCGGGGGCTACTGGTATATAATTATCAAAATTATGCAAGTGTGAACTTACCTGCATAGCCTTCAAATATTGGTCAGTGGCTCTGGCAAGCCCATCTCGAGCAGCTCCGATGTACGCATCACCCGAGTTGAATACATTGAAAGCCTCTTCTGAAAACCCGGGGTCGCGAAGAGCGGCCCACCGACGCTGATGATTCATGGCACTTTCCACTTCCGAATTTGTGATGGATAGCTTATATGAATCCTCCGTAGAAGGACAATCCGGTGTCACTTCCGCGTTAGCCTCAGTCCTTGAAACAGGCTCCAGAATCTGACTAGTGGAGGCATGACCGGCAGGATCCCCGGACATAGTCTGGCAAATGTTTTTCCTGATAACACAATGAATAGCGTCGTACTCCAAAGTGACAGCCATGGCGCATATTTAAAACCATACAGCTATGATGAAGGCTCGGCCATGTTTCTATTTGCCTCCTCTTCGAAGGTCTGCCCGGCGTAGGCGCCGCTTTCTTGCGAGTCACATCAGGTGCAGCGTGGCGGGCCGATCACCTCCCCTTTTGAGCATGAGACAATGCGGTGAGTGAGGTAGAATGAGAAAATTCTTCCGAAGGATAAGTCTCCTGATTACTTACATGCAATGTAGGGAGAAGGCCGGGATAGTCAGCGATGATCGCCACTTCTGTGCCATCATAGCTCGCCTGGTAGAACACTCCTTCCCCGAGCTCCACGAATATATCTGGATCTTCTATGAATTCGGGGTCAAGGGCCCGGTTGTGGTCCTCTGGCTATGGTGCGGGACTGTGGAACTCCTTAGTGACCTTCCGCCATTCCTGTTTGAAATGGACGGATTAATATCTATGGAAACTGACTCAGGGAGTAAATTTGGTAGTGGGATGGAAACTCACCCAGCTGGGAGGGTTGTACATGGAAAATCCATCTCTGGGCTTAATGCGGATGAACTGCTCTTTCTCCCCTTTGTACAATCCGGACAGTATTTTCGCCAAAGCGGCGGGGGTGTCTGGACCCTTTCGACTGCAGTGGGTGGCGTCATCCTCTCTGTTGAAGTGCCACATAGGGCGCCCTCGGTATTGGAATGGCTGGATCCCCCACATTATGGATATCGCCATAACCTCGACTATTGGCAATCCGGATTGGGTGAGCGTCTTTATCTTTCTCATCAACTGATGGACTTTCGTGCTATCTCCCTCCCTGGGACTGCGGGGACGCCAGCTCAGGCGTTTCTTCAATGGAGCACTTGAAAATTCAGGAAGACCCATTCGGACTGGGTCGGGAAGGGAGACATCCTAAATATAGAACCATTTAGAAGGTCATTCTTCGGATGTCTTCTTCAGCGTGCCGGACAGATATCTGGTCCCGGTGATACGCCATATTTCGGCGCCGCCCACTTGAAATATTGACCCCTCTTGATTATGAGGGACGAGGCAGAATAGCTTCTTCCATGACTCAAAATGAGCCTCGTAACCCAGGAATAACTCGCAAAGAGCAACGTAACCCGCAATATGCAGGATGGAGGCAGGAGTGAAATTTTGTAGCTGGAGGCCATAATACTCTAGTAGACCTCGGAGGAATGGATGGATTGGAAATACGACACCTCTGAACAAGTAGGGAACAAAGCATACTCGTTCCCCCCTGGGTTTGGGAAATTCTCCGCCTGCTCCCCACCGTTGAAGGAAGCCAATCCGACTCGAACAGGGACTAGATCTACGGGGGGAAGAAATCCCTGAGTCTGCAACTTCACCAGTTGATTATGGGATACGGAGCACTTCTCCCAATCACCCTTTTTGGGGCCGTGGGGGCGGGAGGAAGAGCTGGGAGCACTAGCCATGTTGGGGTGGTTTTTGCGGGCAAGCTCTGAGGATTCCTCGTTTAGGGGAGATGGTGTGGATTAGATCTGAATATCCTCGTCTCTTTAAATAGACAATTTTCTCACATGGTCAGGGTGGTATGTGCAAAAGTGCCCCGACCTATCGTATTCTCTGAACACATGGAAGCTGAAATCATGAAGGTGCAGAAGCCGATAAGCATGACATTAAATGAAAAGCCGGATATTGCTCTTTACGTCAGGGACTGTGAAGAAATCGGAGAAGGAACCCGCCTTGCAATGCCGAAGACAATCTGCACGCCGGTCACCTCGTCATTGAAGCCTGGCTTGGGTGCTACCTTGGGAGTCCTGGATTAAGGGGTCCTCGTATAGCCGGACTATATACATGGGCCGGACTGTTGGGCTTTGAAGATACAAGACAAAAGACTTCTCCCCGTGTCCGGATGGGACTCTCCTTTGCGTGGAAAGCAAGCTTGGCGATTCGGATATGCAGATTCCTTTCTCTGTAACCTACTTTGTACAACCCTAGCCCCCTCTGGTGTCTATATAAACTGGAGGGTTTAGTCCATAGGGGACAATTATAATCCCATAGGCTAGTCTTCTAGGGTTTTAGCCATTACGATCTCGTGGTAGATCAACTCTTGTAATACTCATATCTATCCAGATCAATCAAGTAGGAAGTAGGGTATTACCTCCATGGAGAGGGCTCGAACCTAGGTAAACATCGTGTCCCCCATCTCCTGTTACCATCGACCTTAGATGCATAGTTCGGGACCCCCTACGCGAGATCCACTGGTTTTGACACCGACAACAGGCGTGTTGTGCGAGTGGGTTTCTTCCTAGTAAGTTTTTGGACAGTAACTTGTGAGGTTTACTTGGAGAGATCCGGGAAGAGATTCGGGATAAGCTTTGGGATTTAGAGGATACTTAGGAGGGTAATGAATCTCAAGAAAAAACAGCCTCATTGGATCAAGGAAAAATATACTTGCTGTGTAAATTGCCTTTTCTATCCAGAACAGAAATGATTTTCTGTAGCAAAAATATTCCAAAACTTTATGCAATATTTTTGCTCAGGGAGGTTCCCTAGGGTTCAAAGAATATTTGGGAATTTTCTTAGGATTTTATCAGCAATAAAAATGAGGGTTGCTTTGGAGCACAAGTTTCTGAATTGAATTTCGGAGAAGAAAATGAATATTTTTCTTTTATGAAAAATATTCCTTGGGTCATTTTGAGATTTTTCAGAGAAAGAATGATGAGTTAGAGATGGATGGGTCACTTGGATGAAAATCAAAGACATGCCCAAGTGTTTAAGTCCATTTGAAATGATTCAAAAAACCCAAATTCAAAGCAGAAGCAAATGAAGTCCGGAAAAAGAGAGAAGGCAAAAACCAGGCTGTCACAAACGATCTTGTCCTCGAGATTCGGTTGCTCAAGAAAACAATTCTGGGTGGGCTGTCCTTTAAAATTCCTCTCTTTCCCAGGTTGCTTCTTCCTCGGTGTGATGCTCCCACTGAACCTTATAAAACTTGATCACTTTATTGCGAGTGACTCTTTCTGTCTCATCCAATATTTTGAACAGTCTCTCCTTGTAGGTTAAATACTTGGCAAGCTCTATTTCTGCCATATGAGTCCTTTTCTCGGGTGGCGAAATACATATTCTTAGTTGTGAGACATGGAACATATTGTGTACTTCTGACAATTCCGGTGGCAATTCCAACTGATAAGCAAATGTGCCAACTCTAGTCATAACTGGAAACAGACCAATATATCTGGGTGCCAATTTTCCTCGGGGCTGAAATCTCTAGATTCCCTTCATTAGTGTAACTCGGAGATACACCTGCTCTCCGGGTTCAAAACTGATTTGATGGTATTTTGCATCATAGTAACTCTTCTGCCGAGACTTTGCCAACTACAGTCTATATCGGATCTCCTTAACTTGCTTTTCAGCCTCCATTATTAAATCAGTTCCAAAAATGCGGCTATCTTCGGTTGGAGACCAGTTTAACGGAGTGCAACACTTATTGCCGTACAAAGCTTCATATGGGGACATCTTCAGACTGGTCTGGAAATTGTTGCATGAGAACTCCGCATATGGCAGACAATCTTCCCACTTGGGTCCATGGGCTAAAGCACATGCTCGAAGCATATCTTCATGTATTTGATTTACTAGCTCAGTCTGACCGTCTGTCTGTGGGTGATAGGTTGTGCTATACTTGAGGGCGGTTCCCAAGGCTTGATGGAGGCGTGACCAGAACGCGGAGGTAAAGAGTGATCCTCAGTCGGAAGTGATCATTCTTGGCAGTCCATGCAAACTAACTATCCTCGACACATATAACTGTGCGAGTTGATTGGCTCGATATGTGGTGTGGATGGGAATAAAATGAGCTACCTTAGTTAGCGTGTCCACCACGACCCATACTACATTATTGCCTCGGTGTGTCCTAGGTAGACCGGTGACAAAGTCCATGGAGATGTCATCCCACTTCCATTGCGGGACGGGTAGGGGTTTGAGAATTCTGGTGGGTTTCTGGTGTCCTGCCTTCACTTTGTTGCATACATCGCAAGAAGCGCCAAAGTATGCGATGTCCTTTTTCATTCCATCCCACCAAAATATCTGCCGAAGGTCTTCGTACATTTTGGTACCTCTAAGGTGAATTGAATATGAGGATTCATGTGCTTCTACCAGACTTCGAACCTCTCAAGGGTTTGCGGAACCCAAAATCTGACAATAATGCCTTGCAACAAGATAGCATTGCATAATTCACATATATAATGTCTTGCAACAAGATGGCATTGCAAATCTCATATACATGGTAATTAGACACTAAACAGGTGGCATTCACACAAAGCATGTCTAAACTAAGCAAATGACATGCCAGTGCAAGACACCATATGCACGATATGAGCAATATAACCCTGCCAAGTTAGATTATGCACCTCGGGGGGAAATAGGACTGGTCATCTGTCTCTGAATCCTCCTCTGAGGAGCTATCTGTAACCAGCAAGACATGCGCGTCGTCAGATAGCATTGTCTGCTCTGAAGACCTTGTTTCCACTCCACATTTTTCCATGACCATGTCGAATGGCTGATGCGCGGGAAGAGTAAATGAATGTACTAAAATTGATGACAAATTTAATACGTAATAAAAAAATGATGGCATGATATAATCCACATATAAGATGACTGGCTAATCAGGGTGGCATTGCAAAATTCACATATATGATGCCTCGCTAAACAAGATGGCATTGCATGATTCACATATATGATATAGATAATAAACAGATGGCATTCACATAATGCATGTCTAAACTAAGCAGATGACATATTTTATGTATAAAGTAAGCAATGCAAGGCACCAAATGCATGATATCACCAACATCAGCATGCCAAGTTAGAGCAAAAGACCTCATGGTGTAAATAGGAGTGGTCTGCTCCCTCTGAATCCCCCTCTGAACTGTTATCGTCCTCTTGATTATAGTCTGGAATGGGGAACGGGTGTCACTTTTGCACCGACCATGGAGCGACGTATGAATGAAATTTTATTGCCATGAAAGGCTCGCCTCTTTTGCTCTACATGTTTAGTACCATTGTGTACAACAACTGACATGCATAGGAATAAAACATAATGAGAATATGTAAGGAGTGCATGCACAAATCCAGAGTGATGGTAGCAAACTGTGGATAGACGCAAAACCAATGATAGCAGGCAGATAATGGCTTTAGTTAAAAAATACAGATAATGGCTCCTTTAATGTTTGTTTCCACCCAACATGAAACTCATAGTAGACACCCGAGATTAACTAGATAGTAGACAAATAGTATTGTTTGTTGCCCCAATATGTACCCCACAACCATTTAAAAGTTCAAGTTTGAGCATTAGTCTGGACCTGACCCGGAGTCTAATCGGTGAACAGGATGATAAAGTAGCATGTCATCGTATTAAGTGATGCATAACATAAGTAGACACAAAAGAGTGTGACCTCTCTTGCGGACCAGTGTAGACCTCAAGGTCATCTGCTCAGTTGATGATGGTAATGCAGTTGTCGTGGCTACCAGCGGCGGGGAAGAAGATCTGAGGTGGTGAAAGATAGTCTGGAGGGCGGATCCCTGCTGTGGTGAACCCTTCAGTCGTTGGAGCAGCTGAGCTGGGGTGGAACACAACACAACAGGAGCGGGACAAACCACACAAGGTTTTCTTTGACACATATCTGTAACAAAAATAATTGCATAAGGGCTTGTTTGAATTTGAGGATTCTAACAATGCAGGGACAGGAAATACACAGGAATAGGATAGGAATGCATGTTCAAAACAGAGAATTTAAAAACATAGGAATTCTGCCAATATGCGTGTTTGGTTCACAAGAATTGGAGGATCACAGGATGCAAAGAAGCATGGTGAGATTAAGTCAAACTATAAGAAAATGTACGGTTATAATGCTATTATGCTACTATCTCTTAGTCTTGTGCTTCATGAATAGGAATTTGAAAAGGAGGACAAGTGGATGTTAAAATTCCTACGATTTTTCATTCAAGGAGACACTAAAGGAACAAATCCTATAGTTTTCCTTTGCTCCATTCCTTTGAACCAAATGCATGAATAGTAGTACCATAGGAAACTTTCCAATTCCTATGTTTTTCCTTCACTTTTCCTCTCAAGAACTGGCGATTCTAGTAGGCAGGCTTGAGTAGGGAAAAGCCTACACTCAAAAAATGTTTTTGTGCTACTTCTACTACTTTGGACCCAGGCCACCGCCCCACTAGCTCAACTCCCAGTCCCATCTACAAATGCATAGCTCAAACGTGTAGAGATAAATAATGATGGCGTTCAAGAGAAACCATCACGGATAGCTAAGTTGTCTAGTACTATTGCTTCTCATATAGTAGGAGAAACTAATCATGTTTCATGTTACTACATGTGCTCAGTGGACAATATATATAACATGTAGAGTAAAAAAGTGATACAACAAGTGTATAACCTCTTTGGCGAAGCCATGTCGATCTCAGCGTGATTGGGTTGGTCAAGGATGCTCCAGCTGATTTGGCTGTCGGAGGAGGGGGAGAAGATCTTAGGCATCTGGAGATGGAGCTGGGGGTGCTGCTCTGCTACGATGGAGGGTTTCGTCATTGGAGCAGCTCCGATGATTACGACGGCGAGACTGAAGCAGGACAAGAGAGACAACGTTAACCTGAGTGGAATTCTAATAGCATCTCCAATAGATGACATAAACTACATAACCACAAAGTGCTAGATGTAAAATACATTAGCCGCTCATCTCAAAACTTAACTGTCGAAACTGAATTTAACTATCGAAACTAAATTTAACTGTCGAAACTGAATTTTGCTGTCGAAATTTGATTTTACTGTCAAAAATGAATGCACTAGTAGCAGAACAGCAGTAGCAGTAGCAGCAGCGCCTGGAGCAGTAGCATGTGCGAGAGCTGTGACGCCCCCGATTCCATCGTACACTAATCATACACGCAAACGTGTACGATCAAGATCAGGGACTCATGGGAAGATATCACAACACAACTCTAAAACATAAATAAGTCATACAAGCATCATAATACAAGCCAGGGGCCTCGAGGGCTCGAATACAAGTGCTCGATCATAGACGAGTTAGCGGAAGCAACAATATCTGATTACAGACATAAGTTAAACAAGTTGTCATAAGATGGCTAGCACAAACTGGGATACAGATCGAAAGAGGCGTAGGCCTCCTGCCTGGGATCCTCCTAACTACTCTTGGTCGTCGTCAGCGGCCTGCACGTAGTAGTAGGCACCTCCAGTGTAGTAGGAATCATCATCGACGGTGGCGTCTGGCTCTAGGGCTCCAGCATCTGGTTGCGACAACCAGGTAGAAGGGAAAGGGGAAAAGAGGGAGAAAAGCAACCGTGAGTACTCATCCAAAGTACTCGCAAGCAAGGAGCTACACTACATATGCATGGGTATATGTGTAAAGGGCCATATCGGTGGATTGAACTGCAGAATGCCAGAATAAGAGGGGGATAGCTAATCCTGTCGAAGACTACGCTTCTGGCAGCCTCCATCTTGCAGCATGTAGAAGAGAGTAGATTGAAGTCCTCCAAGTAGCATCTCCAAGTAGCATCTCCAGTAGCATCGCATAGCATAATCCTACTCGGCGATCCTCTCCTCGTCGCCCTGTAGAAAAGTGATCACCGGGTTGTATCTGGCACTTGGAAGGGTGTGTTTTATTAAGTATCATGTTCTAGTTGTCATAAGGTCAAGGTACAACTCCAAGTCGTCCTGTTACCGAAGATCACGGCTATTCGAATAGATTAACTTCCCTGCAGGGGTGCACCACATAACCCAACACGCTCGATCCCATTTGGCCGGACACACTTTCCTGGGTCATGCCCGGCCTCGGAAGATCAACACGTCGCAGCCCCACCTAGGCACAACAGAGAGGTCAGCACGCCGGTCTAAACCTAAGCGCACAGGGGTCTGGGCCCATCGCCCTTAGCACACCTGCACGTTGCGTACGCGGCCGGTGAGCAGACCTAGAAACCTCCATTACAAAGGAAGTTGCATTAACGCAGTCCAACCCGGCGCGCGCCGCTCAGTCGCTGACGTCACGAAGGCTTCGGCTGATACCACGACGCCGGGATACCCATAACTACTCACGCGTAGATGGTTAGTGCATATAGACCAAATGGCCAGACTTAGATCAAATACCAAGATCTCGTTAAGCGTGTTAAGTATCCGCGAACGCCGAACAGGGCCAGGCCCACCTGTCTCCTAGGTGGTCTCAACCTGCCCTGTCGCTCCGCCACAAAGTAATAGTCGGGGGCCGTCGGGAACCCAGGCCCACCTCTACCGGGATGGAGCCACCTGTCCTTTCAGCCCCCTCATCAGAATCACTTGCGGGTACTCATCGAGCTGACCCGACTTTAGTCACCATCTGTATAGTATGTATGTATGTATAGTATATACCCATGATCACCTCCCGAGTGATCACGGCCCAATAGTATAGCAAGGCGGACTGACAAAGAATGTAGGGCCAATGATGATAAACTAGCATCCTATACTAAGTATTTAGGATTGCAGGTAAGGTATCAACAGATGTAGCAACAATGTTCGGCTATGCATCAGAATAGGATTAACGGAAAGCAGTAACATGCTACACTACTCTAATGCAAGCAGTATAGAGGAGAATAGGTGATATCTGGTGATCAAGGGGGGGGCTTGCCTAGTTGCTCTGGCAAGAAGGAGGGGTCATCTTCGGTGTAGTCGAACACACGGACATCGGCACCGGTCTCAGAGTCTACCGGAAAGAAGTAACGGAGGGGGAACACAATAAATAACCGAGCAATCAAATGTAACATAAAGCAAGACGCGGGAATATGCGGTGCTAGGGGTGACCTAACGTAGTGGTAGGTGATACCGGTGAAGGGGGGAAACATCCGGGAAAGTATTCCCGGTGTTTCACATTTTCGGACAGATGAACTAGAGGGGGAAAGTTGCGTGTTCGCTATGCTAGGGATGTGTGGCGGACGAACGGGCTGCGTATCCGGATTCGTCTCGTCGTTCTGATCAACTTTCATGTAGAGAGTATTTTCATCCGAGTTACGCATTATTTTATATTCATTTTCAAAGTTTTACTCATTTTCTAGAATTAACAGATTATTTTAATTCGAAATTGCATTTATGACGTCAGCATGACATCAGTAGTCAACTCTGGCAGTTGACTGGTCAAGCTGACACGTGGGTCCCATATGTCAGTGGAACATCTAGTTAACAGATTTTTAATTAGGTATAATTAGTATGGAGCCTACTGCCACGGGCATGTTTTAAGTGAAATGTTATTTGGGCGCTGGTGTCCACATGTTATTGACTGCACAGTTAAACAGATTTATTAAACAATGTGAATTAGCAGGGGGTGGCCCATAGGTCATTACCATAGGGGGTTGATTAGCACGGTAATTAAGAACTAATCATAGATCCACGTCAACACGGTAACGACGGTGAGGCAGAGCGCACCGGCGACGACCGAGCGCTCTCCTCCGGCAAACTTTCTAGCGAGTGGTCAGCAGGGATCGAACGAGGGCCTCGTCGCGCACCCACTGGAACTACTAGCAGGTGCTGGGCCGGTCAGAATCGACCACCACGTCGGCGTCGAGCGGCGGCAGAGGCACGACCTCGTCGGCAGGGCGTCTACAGGGCACGGGGAAGAGAAGGGAGAGGCCAGGTTGAGCCGGATGCTCACATCGTTGTAGAGGAGGGCTCGAGGAGGCTGGAGGAACCCTGTCGGCAAGGTCCGGCGACCGGACGGGCCGACAGGCGTGTGACAGTGCAGAGGGCTTGGGGTGGCGCGGCTCGGGGTCGACGGCCTCAGAACGGGGCGAGGAGGAAGCCGTGGCACATGGGGCGGTGGCGAGCTTTGGTGGGGGTGGCGATGACAGCGGCGGTCGGTGGTGTTGCAGGTGCGGCGTGGCGACGATGAAGAAGCTGCGGGGAGGAGGCGGCAGTCCTCGGGCGCATGCGTGCTCGCTGAGGCCGCATGGAGCAGCGGCGGACGCCGGAAGGGCCGGTGAAGGAGGCGCGGGGATGGCGTGCGGCGATGACTGGGTGAGGCGATGCGACGAGGACGAGCGGCATAGGGGCGCCGGGGTCGGGGGGCAGCGAGCGTTGCGTGCTCCCGATCCAGATCCAGGGGATCGGGGGGAAGTGGGGGTGTGGTGGTGGATTAGGGTTTGGTCGGGTGGCGGGATAAGGGGGACCGAGGTGGGCCGGCCAGGGGGGCCTGGTAGCCCTGTTGGGCCGAACGGCCCAGGGAAGGATGGGTCTTCCTTCGTTCTCTTTTTTTATTTGCTTAGTTTTTGTTTTACTTTTCTTTTTCTATTTATATTTTGGGATCTAATTATTTTATTTTTGTAAAACACATCCTTAGCACCTAGATTAGCATATCAAGTTAGACCAGCGCCATAGAAAGTTTTTAGTGCCCAATTAAATTAGTTTAATATTATATTAAATATAAAAGGTATTTACTTAATTGTTTTATCTACTGTTTTAATTATTTTAGAGCCTTTAAACATTTTATAAAAGTGGGGTTTCTTCACCATAATTATCTATGCAATATTTGGTTCACTCCGAACATTTTTGTTCCAATGTTTGAAAACTTTTGTTGTTTGCCATATTTTGAATTGAGTTTTGAATCGGTTTTGAACTAACAAAAGATTAGCAACAGTAACGGAGGTGACATGGCATCATTAGCAGAGTTTTACTGTCGCTTAATTATCCGGGCTTCACAATTCTCCTCCACTACAAGAAATCTCGTCCCGAGATTTAAGAGGGGAGTAAGGGGGAAGTTCTGGTTACGATATTCTAACGGATCTTCTCGAAGAAGTTAATCACTTTCGTTGATGTCTTCAATTCTCTATTCCAATGCATCATGATGAAGTTGTCTTCCTTCGGGAACTCCATCGTACTTACGAAAGGATAATGGGGTATTACGAAAGAACAGACCGCTACAATGTTTGCTTATCTAGCAAATAACGTCAGGAACGGTGGCGGAAAGTAACTCTCGAATTGAAACTTTAGACATTATTGAGAACAAAGTGAGGAGGTATCCTGAGAAGTTTCGAGCAGATAGACAACCGTTCGTTGCCTGAAACAGAGTGTGAAAGGGGTTCAGAGCAATGGGAATAAGTATTGCGCCTGATACCATAATAGATCACTAGGCAGGTGGCCCGTGAATTACATACAAAGTCAAGCGCGAGGAATAACTTTGACAATAGGTTGTACAGGAGAGTCAGGTTTTGATCCTGTGGAACTGTGGGTTATGGGCCCACCATGTGGGTTAAAGTAAGAAGGCCGTTGACATCTTGCACGGTCATGATAGCAAGACATGTCAGAGGGTAGGCTATCAGTTATGTTGGCAACAATGTCGGTATCAAGGGCGAGGGACGAAGAGAACCATTTTCCTGCTCATTGAACGAGGCGGACCATTAGGCAAAGTTCTCGTCCATCGGTGGCTACCAGAATGTTATCAATAATAGTAATAGGGTCTTGCTGACAGAATTGTACACCGAGGTGCTTACATAAGCAGGAGAATATTACTGCTTAGATTATATAGATCACAAGAAACGTTAAACCAACCAATGGAAAGGAAAATATGATTATCAAATTAAACAGAACAATGGAAAGGAAAAAGTTTTTAAACACATATTTCAAGGGTATATCCTTCCCAAGGACAAGCAGAGCATGATATCCATGAGAGGATATAATGTAGAAAACTCTTCAGGTAGGGAAGAGAATTTTCATGACATTATCCATACATCGGAGTTTGGATAATCGAGCCGGAAACATTTAGCATTGGGCTTCAAATGTTTTTGTTGAAAATTGGAGTACCATGGACATGCTTCGAGATAGCATTGACATGGTCTTCAAGAAAAGGTCGGACTTCGGATACAGGAAGGATCCATCAGGAACAACTTGTAGAATAAGTCTTACAATTTCCTCATGGAAGAAGGGATAACCTTGCCAATAAGGAAACTATAACAGCAGGTCATCCGGCCAGGTGTGCTGGGCATGCCATCACCTTACCGGGTCATAAAAAGATCAATGTTATAACTCTTGGAAATATGTTCCAACCATCATATCTGTCCGAGGTTCATATCCGATTGGTGTCAGGATACCTCCGACTTAGGATGCGTGAGAAGAAAAGGTGCACCACAAATTGACGAGATGACATTGTAAGATTCTCGGGAAATGAACTATGGAAGCATGTTCCGAAACAAGCGTTCATCATTAAATCAAGGAGAGGGGAGGAGATGGCTGGTGGACTCAGCGCTAATTCAACAAGGTATCCAAAAATATGCATCTCCTCAATTATGTGGATAAGGAGATAGCATTTGTCTGATCAAATGATATAATGAAGCATGCTCGAGGACAACATACACAATTAAACATTGGTTGAAAGGTGCGGCCGAAATATGGGTTGGGCTGCACGACCAATGTCAGAATGGTGATTCAATAATCAATAGTCTAAGAATGAACGGTTGACCATTAACTTCAAAGCAATAGGGTTGCTAGAAGTACAGAATCCAAACAGCACCGTTCACTTGTTGGTACCCCGGTTGGAATCAACACGAGGACCATGAAAGAATGGTGATGGTGAGAAGTAGCACTACACCAAGAACTCTCAAGAGGTGGAACAAATCTCAGAACATTCTTGACATAAAAGATGGTAATACTCCAAGATAAAGAAGAACAAAGGCTGGATAGCAAGGAACTCAAGGTATAACACAAAACATGAACAAGTTTGTGTTGGGGGAAGGCAAGAATGTCGTCGATGATAACGCAATCATCAAGGGCCAGGATAGTATTTCTCATCATGAACTCAATTGATATCCTGGAAGAGCTCATAAGGTTGACGATGATCATGACACACTTTGTCGAGAGATTTCAAGATGTAATCGATCGGCGATGACATCAAGTCAAATGAATGGTGAAGCGAAAGGTTATTGGAACCAAGGGTACGACACAAACTTGGAATCAAGTTTGCTGTTCAAGGAGAATTGATAGGACGAGGAAGATCGACGTAAGCTTAGCTCATCATCAAAAGTTGTGCTCCGAGATTAAGGACCAGGTAGCACAGTTAAGGTTTAGCATGATAATGATATAGCCGATCAGGCTAGGAGTTACGTGATGGAGTATTAAACTTCTCAACAACAAAGTACTGAGAGTAATGAATCTCTGTATTGATTCGATTCACCAATTGGTGTTCTCGGTTGACGACAACCCAGAACCCGTGGAGTGACTATGATGGGAAAAGGTACTACTTCATCAGAATTTCATAGATGAAGTGCAATGGGTGGATATTCTCGAGATACTAGGGGGTAATACTCGAAGGTAGAACAAAATAGACGTTGGGAAGGCGTACTGATCTGCAGAAGGCAAGTAATTTAACTTGTCCGAGAAATAAAATCAAAGGAGAACAAAAATGGTCGGAACCACGGTTGCAAAGGATCAATTCACAGCTACTAGATGATATTTATCAAGGAAATATTTATTATTACAAGAAGTTTCCATGATAGGATCTACATCATGTCCATGGGCATGAACACAAAGTTCAAGGTCGACTCCCACTTCTTCAATGCATAACCTTTCATTCACTTCCCGTCTTCGAAGAAGTTGAAGTGTTGAAATTTTATCTGGCGAAGCACCAGAAGAGTATGACTCATGAAAACTTTTGGGTTCACACGGTTTAGAGAAGGCATATGTTCAACCCATAGAGGCTTCTTAGAAGCATATACCACAAGTTTCAAGAGTAAATATCACAAGCTTGAAAGTAGAGCAAGGTTGAGAAAGTAGATGATACAATTTAACAAAGGCATTATGTATCCGAGGGAAGGCTCACAAGGTTATTGAACATGAAGGGCGATGTCGGATAAAATCCATTAAAGGATCTGCCGGTCCATAACATAGCTGATGTGAGCATCGGCACACAACCAGAGGAAGTAACAATGCAAGGGCAGTGGATTATAGAAACAACTGACTAATCCATAGCTCAAATGCAAAGGAATTAAGATTTTCAAATTAAGGGATCAGAAGCAATGTTCTGATTAGGGATGGATAAGTAGAATAGCCTTAGGGGTACAATCGACGACAATTGGATTGGTTGAGAACCAGCTCATGTTTAAAATAACGTTCGAGCCGGAAAGATAATTTAAAAGGATCAACTGATGATTGCGTGCATTCGCACTCATGTTGAATCAAAAGGATCAAAAAGACGGTGCCTAAGAATACAAACAAATATTGCCAGACATATGGAAAGCATCCATAATGCAAGCAGACAAGTATTGCAGAGCACTAGGCTACTAAGGATTTTTTTTGGAGGATCGAATAGTATTTCAAAGACCATTGTGAAACACATGAACAACTGGGGGATGAGCGGATACTCGATAAGGGCGAGAAATTATCTGTAACGGTATTTATGTGGGTAGTAACTGCAAGGCAATAGGCACAAGGGATTCTCGGAATATCCGAAGTATTTCAAGGTATCTTGTAATAACAAGAGCAACTGGGGATGACAATATGAACGACAGGTGTAAGTAGTTATCCAGAGGGAATTATCGATGGAAGTGAATTGCAAAAGCGATGGCACATAGTCTCGAGAGCACATCATAAAGTATCTTCGGAATCTTCTGGTGCAGCAGGCGATCATCGGTAACACGGGGCTCTCCGGGTGGAAGTGATCACGAGATCCTAATGTTAGAGTTAGCAAAATTCATTTAACCCGAATAGAAGAGAGATCAGAGTCCCAGAGTAGACGAGGAGTAAAAGATCCCAATACCACCCAATGGCGACGTGGGCCCGTAAGCCGCACAACCATGTTAGTAAAAGTTTTTCAATGACTAGACTCAACTTCGGCCAAGGAGTTGGAAGGGGGATTCCTACAGGCAGTCGGCTCTGATACCAACTTGTGACGCCCCCGATTCAATCGTACACTAATCATACACGCAAACGTGTACGATCAAGATCAGGGACTCACGGGAAGATATCACAACACAACTCTAAAACATAAATAAGTCATACAAGCATCATAATACAAGCTAGGGGCCTCGAGGGCTCGAATACAAGTGCTCGATCATAGACGAGTCAGCGGAAGCAACAATATCTGAGTACAGATATAAGTTAAACAAGTTGCCATAAGATGGCTAGCACAAACTGGGATACAGATCGAAAGAGGCGTAGGCCTCCTGCCTGGGATCCTCCTAACTACTCTTGGTCGTCGTCAGCGGCCTGCACGTAGTAGTAGGCACCTCCAGTGTAGTAGGAATCATCATCGACGGTGGCGTCTGGCTCCAGGGCTCCAGCATCTGGTTGCGACAACCAGGTAGAAGGGAAAGGGGAAAAGAGGGAGAAAAGCAACCGTGAGTACTCATCCAAAGTACTCGCCAGCAAGGAGCTACACTACATATGCATGGGTATATGTGTAAAGGGCCATATCGGTGGACTGAACTGCAGAATGCCAGAATAAGAGGGGGATAGCTAATCCTGTCGAAGACTACGCTTCTGGCAGCCTCCGTCTTGCAGCATGTAGAAGAGAGTAGATTGAAGTCCTCCAAGTAGCATCTCCAAGTAGCATCTCCAAGTAGCATCTCTAGTAGCATCGCATAGCATAATCCTACCCGGCAATCCTCTCCTCGTCGCCCTATAGAAAAGCGATCGCCGGGTTGTATCTGGCACTTGGAAGGGTGTGTTTTATTAAGTATCCTGTTCTAGTTGTCATAAGGTCAAGGTACAACTCCAAGTCGTCTTGTTACCGAAGATCATGGCTATTCGAATAGATTAACTTCCCTGCAGGGGTGCACCACATAACCCAACACGCTCGATCCCATTTGGCTGGACACACTTTCCTGGGTCATGCCCGGCCTCGGAAGATCAACACGTCGCAGCCCCACCTAGGCACAACAGAGAGGTCAGCACGCTGGTCTAAACCTAAGCGCACAGGGGTCTGGGCCCATCGCCCTTAGCACACCTGCACGTTGCGTACGCGGCCGGTGAGCAGACCTAGCAACCTCCATTACAAAGGAAGTTGCGTTAACGCAGTCCAACCCGGCGCGCGCCGCTCAGTCGCTGACGTCACGAAGGCTTCGACTGATACCACGACGCCGGGATACCCATAACTACTCCCGCGTAGATGGTTAGTGCGTATAGACCAAATGGCCAGACTCAGATCAAATACCAAGATCTCGTTAAGCGTCTTAAGTATCCGCGAATGCCGAACAGGGCCAGGTCCACCTGTCTCCTAGGTGGTCTCAACCTGCCCTGTCGCTCCGCCACAAAGTAATAGACGGGGGCCATCGGGAACCCAGGCCCACCTCTACCGAGATGGAGCCACCTGTCCTTTCAGGCCCCTCATCAGAATCACTTGCGGGTACCCATCGAGCTGACCCGACTTTAGTCACCATCTGTATAGTATGTATGTATGTATAGTATATACCCGTGATCACCTCCCGAGTGATCACGGCCCAATAGTATGGCAAGGCGGACTGACAAGAATGTAGGGCCAATGATGATAAACTAGCATCCTATACTAAGTATTTAGGATTGCAGGTAAGGTATCAACAGTTGTAGCAACAATGTCAGGCTATGCATCAGAATAGGATTAACAGAAAGAAGTAACATGCTACACTAATCTAATGCAAGCAGTATAGAGGAGAATAGGCGATATCTGGTGATCAAGGGGGGGGCTTGCCTGGTTGCTCTGGCAAGAAGGAGGGGTCATCTTCGGTGTAGTCGAACACATGGACATCGGCACCGATCTCAGAGTCTACCGGAAAGAAGTAACGGAGGGGGAACACAATAAATAACAGAGCAATCAAATGTAACATAAAGCAAGACGCGGCAATATGCGGTGCTAGGGGTGACCTAACGTAGTGGTAGGTGATACCGGCGAAGGGGGGAAACATCCGGGAAAGTATTCTCGGTGTTTCGCGTTTTTGGACAGATGAACCAGAGGGGGAAAGTTGCGTGTTCGCTATGCTAGGGATGTGTGGCAGACGAACGGGCTGCGTATCCAGATTCGTCTCGTCGTTCTGATCAACTTTCATGTAGAGAGTATTTTCATCCGAGTTACGGATTACTTTATATTCATTTTCAAAGTTTTACTCATTTTCTAGAATTAACAGATTATTTTAATTCGAAATTGCATTTATGACGTCAGCATGACATCAGCAGTCAACTCTGACAGTTGACTGGTCAAGCTAACACGTGGGTCCCATATGTCAGTGGAACATCTAGTTAACAAATTTTTAATTAGGTATAATTAGGTATGGAGCCTACTGCCACGGGCATGTTTTAAGTGAAATGTTATTTGGGCGCTGGGGTCCACATGTTATTGGCTGCACAGTTAAACAGATTTATTAAACAATGTGAATTAGCAGGGGGTGGCCCATAGGTCATTGCCACAGGGGGTTGATTAGCACGGTAATTAAGCATTAATCATAGATCCACGTCAACACAGTAACGACGATGAGGCAGAGCGCACCGGCGATGACCGAGTGCTCTCCTCCGGCAAACTTTCTAGCGAGTGGTCGGCAGGGATCGAACGAGGGCCTCGTCGCGCACTGTCACATCCCTAGCTTCTGGTTTGCTCTGAGCTAGCTAGTCATGTGTTGCATCATGTTTAAATTTCAGTTAAACTTGAAATGGGGATTGTTCAAACCCTAGCACCAAATGAATTCAAATAGGCTCAAATAAAATCACTTCCAATAAACCCAAAGTGACTTTAGGAAAAGTCCATCATTTTTGAAACTGGTGAAAACCTCTGACAAAAATTGGTGCATATTTGCCCTAGGTCATTTCAGGTTTTTGGATTAAATCATAAGTATTTGAATTGGAGCATTTAATGGCTATAAATATTTTAAATGCTTCAATAATTCTGAAAACATTTGAGGGCTGTTAGTAAACATTTTAAAAGTGCCCACAAATTTTCTCAGGAGTTTTAAAAAAATGGTTTAGTATTATTACTAAATCAAAAACAGAAAAGCAAAATAGAAAACAGGAACAATTATTAGAGAGAGAGAGAAAGGTTTACCTGGACTTACCTGCAGCCCACCTAGCGCCCCACCTGGCCCAACCCACTGTGGCTGAGGCCCAGCCCAACTCCCCACCGTCTTCAACCTCTGCCAGTAGGCAGAGGCGTGTCGACGCGCGCGCTCCCGAGCTCCACCTGCTGCTTCCACCTCCTGCTTCCCCCCCTCGCCCTTTTCTCGTGCCTGGGAAACGGCCAGCACACCCCCCCTCGGTCGCTCCCTTGCCTCCCTGCTCTCTCCCTCTCACTCCCCTGTTCTTTTCCCCTCATGGCCGAAGCCGCCATGGCCACTCCGCTGAGAAACACCACGGCCAGCCACTCCCTCGCTCCCTCTCCGCGTTCCCGAGATCCGTATCATCGCCAGCTTCATCCTCGCCGAGCCAAGCATCACCGGATGCCCTGCAATGCTGGCGCCATCATCTTCTTCTTCCTCGGGCACCGAAGGCCGTCATCATCGATTCGTCGCCGTCGTCGCTTCCCCGAGCTCGTTGACCATCTCGACGTGACCACTGAGAGCTCATGATCCGTTTACCCCTATTATCGCACTCGATAGCGCTCCCTAGCCGCGTATGTCGTCGAGCCCGAGAGCTCATCGCCGCCGGCCATGCCGCCACCGTTGTTGCATCCGCTGAAGCTCCTGTCTGAGCGCGTAATCGTGCTCAGTGTGCCCCCAGGATCCTAACACACCCATCCGCTGCTCCTGCCGCATGCTGCATCGCCGTAACCATCACCGCCCAAACTCGGGCGCCGCCGCGAGCTCCATTCCGGTGAGCTCTGGCCACCCCACGCCCAGCCGCGTGCTCCCCTGGATGCGGGTGAGCAAGGGCTTTCCCCTGGTGCTCTCCGCCGCGCTTTTAGCCACCGGAGGAGCAACCCCGCAGCGCTTCGCCGCGTTTGCCGTCGCCGGCGTCAAGCCGCCGGTGGCGTTGACCGTTTTGACCGGGGGTTTGACCACCCCAGGTCGTCTGACATGTGGGCCCCGCCCCTGACCAGTTTAGTTTAGGACTAATTACCCCCCTGCTGACACTAACAGTGGGACCAGTGCCTGCTAATTTGATTAGTTAAATTTAATTAATCCTGTTATATAACTATGTCACTGACGTGTGGACCCCACACGTCAGGTTTGACCTGGTCAACCGCAGTTGACCTACTGACATCACAATGACGCAATGCTGACGCATAATTGTTTTCTGGATTTAAAATAATTCAGGAAATTCCAGAAAATGATCTAAACTTCTAAAATTCATAGAAATTCAACCGTAACTCCAAATTAAATAATTTATATATGAAAAATGATCAGAAAAATCCAATCTATCCATCTGTATCATTTTCATGCATGTTAGAACAACTTATAGCTGCTGTTTAGCACAAGTCATATAAATGGCATATGAATATCCACATATGGAGTTTGAATTGAACTTAGGGTTCAAACCAACTCCATTTAACTTGCTGCTAGTTGCATTAGTTCAAACCACATCATATTGCCATGTCATGATCATGCATCATATTGTGCATTGCATTGATTGTGTTCTTCCTTGTTTGTTGGTGTTTGTCCCCTCTCGATAGACGTGACTCCGACGATGAGATCGTTGACACTGATGAAGACTCAATGCTATCTTCAGAAGTGCCAGGCAAGCAAACCCCCTTGTTCATTCCGATAAAATCCCACTCTCTCGCTCCCGCTCTCTTTTACTGCATTAGGACAACAACGATTCATCTGTTACTTGCTGCAGTAGCTGAACCCCTTTATCCTCTGCATGACCTGTCATTGCCACAGTAAATAGATGAAACCCACTAGCATGAGTAGTAGTTGTTTGAGCGCTGATGTGCCTACTCATTCATGCTTGTTGTCATGCCTGCTACTGCCTAGAGTTGAGTCAGGTCTGATTCATCGGGGATGAATCAGAGGTGTGTGAACATGTCCTACTGTTGAGAGCTAAATGTGTGAACACGATTTGGTAAAGGTAGCGGTGAGAGGCCATGTAGGAGTACATGGTGGGTTGTCTCATTGCAGCCGTCCTCAGGAACTGAGTTCTGTGTTTGTGATCCATGAACAGCTACTACCACACATTGGGATCCTTAATTGACTCTCTCGACTTATTAATCAACTCGATCTCTGTCCAGGAGTTGCAACTAGTTTCTGGTGTTTGTAGGTAGTGTTAGTAGTCTACCAAGTGGCACCCGGTACAGGTGGGCTTGGGACAGACTAGGCACAGTGGCCCAGTGTACCAAGTGGCACCCGGACGGTGGACTTGGGAAACCTGCACACATCGTTTGGGGCCGTGAGCGACACCCCGGCCGGATCTCCTTGCGGATGGAACCCGAATAGGCGATAAACCTGGACGAGAGACTTGTGTGGTTAGTCAGGTCGTGGCCGACACCCTCGCTGGGCTTCCGCTTGAAGGTTGCCGAGTACATGTCGTGTAAACGACGGTAAGTGGTGAGAGCGTGTGTGAAGAAGTACACCCCTGCAGGGTTAATATGATCTATTCGAATAGCTGTGTCCGCGGTAAAGGACTTCTGGGTTGCCTGTACAGTTCATAGACAAGTGAAAGTGGATACTCTAAAATACGCAAGATAAGCGTGAGTGCTATGGATGGCGTTCTCGTAGGGAGACGAGAGCGGATCCATAGTGGTGTATTGATACGGTGAATATGTGGACTCGTGTGCGCCACCTCAAAAGAGTTACTTGCAGTCGTAGTTCAGGTTAGCCACCGAGTCAAAGCTGGCTTGCTGCAGTTAAACCCCACCATCCCCTTTGTTGATAAAGATGCATATGTAGTTAATTCTGATGTAAGTCTTGCTGGGTACATTTGTACTCACGTTGCTTAATTTATGTTTTTGCAGAGAGACTTCAGTCTCGCTAGTAGTTCTGCATGGACTTCGACGTTTAGCTTGTTACCTCAGCTACGATCTTGTGCCCTCGGCAGGATCTGGTAGATAGTCAGGCTTCTCAGGCTTTTTCATTTGTAGATGTCTGTACTCGGACATGTTAAGCTTCCGCTTGTGCTTTGACTTGTATGCTCTGAGTGTTGGGTCATGAGACCCATGTTTGTAATATCTCGCTCCTCAGAGCCTATTGAATAAATACTTGTGTCATAGAGTCATGTTGTGATGCCATGTAGTATTTGCACATATCGAGCATATTGTGTGTATGTTATTGAAATGCTTGGTATGTGTGGGATCTGACTATCTAGTTGTTTATCCTTAGTAGCCTCTCTTACCGGGAAATGTCTCCTAGTGCTTCCACTGAGCCATGGTAGCTTGCTACTGCTCCGGAACACTTAGGCTGGCCGGCATGTGTCGTTCTTCGTTCCTATGTCTGTCCCCTCGGGGAAATGTCACGCGATGAATTCTGGAGTCCTGTTAGCCCGCTACAGCCCGGTTCACCGGAGTCCTGCTAGCCCAGTGCTACAGCCTGGGTTCACTCGCTGATGACCGACATGTTCGTTGTTGGGTCATGTATGCCCGTCCCTGTAAGTTAGTGCCACTTTGGGTTCACGACTAGCCATGTCAGCCCGGGTTCTTTGTCATATGGATGCTAGCGGCACTATCATATACGTGAGCCAAAAGGCGCAAACGGTCCCGGGCCAGGTAAGGTGGCACCCATGGGAATACCGTGCGTAAGGCCGCAAAGTGATATGATGTGCTACATGCTAGATCGGTGTGACTTAGGATCGGGGTCCTGACACACACCCACTGGAACTACTAGCAGGTGCTGGGCCGGTTAGAATCGACCACCACGTCGGCGTCGAGCGGCGGAAGAGGCACGACCTCGTCGGCAGGGCGTCTATAGGGCACGGGGAAGAGAGGTGAGAGGCCAGGTTGAGCCAGATGCTCACATCGTTGCAGAGGAGGGCTCGAGGAGGCCGGAGGAACCCTGCCGGCAAGGTCCAGCGACCGGACGGGCCGACAGGGTGAGGCAGCACAGAGGGCTTGGGGTGGCGCGGCTCGGGGTCGACGGCCTCAGAACGGGGCGAGGAGGAAGCCGTGGCACGTGGGGCGGTGGCGAGCTTCGGCGGGGGTGGCGATGACGGCGGCGGTCGGTGGTGTTGCAGGTGCGGCGTGGGGACGATGAAGAAGCTGCGGGGAGGAGGCGGCAGTTCCCGGGCGCATGCGTGCTCGCTGAGGCCACAGGAACAGCTGCGGACGCCGGAAGGGCCGGTGAAGGAGACGCGGGGACGGCGTGCGGCGATGACTGGGTGAGGCGATGCGACGAGGACGAGCGGCATCGGGGCGCCGGGGTCAGGGGGGTGGGGGACGCCGAGCGTTCCGTGCTCCCGATCCAGATCCAGGGGATCGGGGGGAAGTGGGGGTGTGGTGGTGGATTAGGGTTTGGTCGGGTGGGGGATAAGGGGGACCGGGGTGGGCCGGCCAGGGGGGCCTGGTAGCCCTATTGGGCCGAATGGCCCAGTGAAGGATGGGTCTTCCTTCGTTCTCTTGTTTTTATTTGCTTAGTTTTTGTTTTACTTTTCTTTTTCTATTTATATTTTAGGATCTAATTATTTTATTTTTGTAAAACACATCCTTAGCACCTAGATTAGAATATCAAGTTAGACCAGTGCCATAGAAAGTTTTTAGTGCCCAATTAAATTAGTTTAATATTATATTAAATATAAAAGGTATTTACTTAATTGTTTTACCTACTGTTTTAATTATTTTAGAGCCTTTAAACATTTTATAAAAGTGGGGTTTCTTCACCATAATTATCTATGCAATATTTGGTTCACTCCGAACATTTTTGTTCCAATGTTTGAAAACTTTTGTTGTTTGCCATATTTTGAATTGATTTTTGAATCGGTTTTGAACTAACAAAAGATTAGCAACAGTAACGGAGGTGACGTGGCATCATTAGCAGAGTTTTACTATCGCTTAATTATCCGGGCATCACAAGAGCCGAGGCAGCTGGTCATGTAGCAGCATCTCGGGTAGCAGCTACAGGGGCTCGAGCGAGAGCAAGATCTGCTGCTCGTGCAGCAGCAGCGTGTGGAAGAGTAGAGCAGAAGTGCAAGCAAGAGCAAGAGCGAGAGCATCTACACAAGCAAGAACGAGAGCAGTAGCGCAAGCAAGAGCAGCAGCGCGAGCAAGGGCAAGAGCAGACCAGGCAAGGGACCGAGAGCAAGAGTAGAGAAGCAGCGCGAGTGAGAGCCAAAGCAGCAGGAGCTCCTACTGATGTGGGTGTCGCCATTGAGGGAGCGACGTCGTGGAGGAAGTGGCTGGCGATGCCACCGTGGATGGAGCCGCGCCATGTCGGCTCGGGACCGAGCACCGGCAGCACCGTGAGATTGAATCAAGAAGAAAATGCGGCGATTAGTGTAGAACATCTTTGGTGGCGCCTATTAGGCCTCAGCTTCATTCGAGGAATCGGTGACGATGCTGCTCTTCTGGCGGTGCCGGTGAAGACGGTGGTGTGGGAATGGAGGTGGCACAAAAGACGAGGGGAACATCGGGGCAGCTCCATGGAGGTGGAGGACAGGGTGACTGAACCAATGGGACGATGAGATCGACAACGGATACTCATCTGGTGCGGTGGATGAGGGACATCGAGGTGTTGTTGTGGACGACGTCATCGGGGAAGAGGCTCCAGCTGGGTGGCAGACAATGAGGGTGTGGGGCTTCATGGGTTTTCGCGGCCTCGGTGTATGATTGTGTGGGGGATGGGATGGGGGGACCATGACTTAGGGATGCGCTTGTCCTAAATGTGGGGTAAGTTGCGAAAGTACCCCCACCGATTTGAGCTAGGCGGTTCTTTTGCTTTAGGGGTATCATGTGCATTTTGCGTGTCGGGATTTCGCAGGAGGCGGGAGTTTTCGCGTGCGTTGAAATTTTGGAATAGCAAGGCGCGGGTTGAGATGGAGGGAGTTTTCGGAGCACAATGAGACAAAGATATATCTTAAAATTTTGGGTAACAAGGCGCGGGTTGAAGAGGCAGGAGTTTCGCAGCACGATAGACAGAGATGCTAACTTTAAATTTCGTCATAACAAGGTGCGGCTTGAAATTTTGGGAGAACAATCTTAACGTGTACAAAAAAGACAATTCGCACCTCATCACTAGAGAGAGCTATGTCACGTTTTACTATATTACTAGAAATGCGTTCAAATACAACAACAACAACAACTACTACAAAAATTGGGACAAAAATTATAACGTGTACAGTACCAAATCAATTTGCACATCCCTCAACAATAAAAAAACAATTCATGTTGTCCAGCATATGGACTAAATTTGAGTACATGTTCCCTGTTTGGATGGAATTGTACTCAAGTTAGGTATACAACCATCTAAATATTATCTTCACAACATGATGAATATAGGAGTAGTAAATTCCTATATAAATACGAACTACATGTACATACGATCACAAATTCAAATATATGTATCCATTTTATGTTGAATTCAACATAGTACATGTATGCTCTAGCTAGATGTTCGGAATCTAAACCATGTATAATACTACGTACTATGTTTTTAACACGCACAACACACACACACACACACACACACACACCATGTAGACTAGTAATGTACACGTGCATTGCACACATGAGATTTGTCAACTAAATTATAAATAAATACCACATTATAGCATGTAAGCTTTGAGTCATATATGCATGATGTAGATGTTCATTTAATTCTTATACTTTATCTCTTGTAAAAAACCTAATCTATTTTAAGATTCATGGAATTATGCATTGTAAAGCATAAAGTAAAAAACAAATAATGGCAATTCATGTAGAAAAAAATTTGTGCAATTATGATGCGGGAGATTCTAGAACAAAGGAGAAGTGCTTGTGTTTTGAGGTTTATGCATTATGCTTAAATTCAACCATGGAGTCTTCTAGATTGTACATGTGGCAAAATCTGGTGGAATATAGATGATATCCAATGGCCAGTAGTGCTCGGATTTTCCATCTCCGCACCATCGGATTGGCTTCATCCAACGACCATCTTTGAAAGTTATTCGCACAGTATATAGGGGTATAGACTAGTAAGGTACATGTGCATTGCACGCATGATATTTGGAAACCAAATTATGAATAAATACCACATTATAGCATGTAAGCTTTCAGTCATATATGCATGATGTAGATGTTCATTTAATTCTTATAGTTCATCTCATTCAAAATCAATTAGTTTTTATAAAAAAAGCTAATCTATTTTAAGATTCATGGAATTGTACATTTTAAAGCATAAAGTAACAACAAATAATGGCAATTCATGTAGAAAAAAATTGGGCAATTATCATACGGAAGATTCTATATATCTAGTCAGGTCTCGCCCTCTTTACCAATTCATCAACCTATACCTCTCTTTATAGGATTATGTAGCTAATACACCCACATTATATATCCATCGTCCCCCTCTCATCATTCATGCCTTCCGCTTCATCTCTCAGATGCGCGCATAGTGGCGAAGACAGAGGGAAGCAAGGGCCCTGGCCCCCCTAAAATCACTATATATTCAGGCTAATATGAATGTGATCAGTAGATCAATTGCTGGTAAAATGGTTTAAGTTGATGAATTGGTAAAGGGTTATCAATGCTTGGCCCCCTAGCTCATTTATTTTTCATGGCTCCGCCACTGCGCGCAACCGCGCACTCACCCCCTCTCTTTAAATATCGATATTGCACTTGTGCACTCCTTCATAGTCTCCCTCCACTTGGCCCCTTGCACCAACGTCCAGCCCCCACCCCCATGTCCTAGTGCTTGTACGCTCGTAGAGCTCTTCCCTCTATCTGTCTCTATCGATATCTCGCTCGGTCGCCCCCTCCCCTCCCTTCTCGTATATCACCCAGGCCCCATGCACATACATGTATGTATATACGCTCTCCTTCACACAAAATGCATTAACACGTATTCGCTCACCATATCTTAGTATCTCTCACACACACGGACTACGTGTGCGAAAGAGAATAGGTGCACACACGCACTCGTTCCCACATACAAATGCGCGGGTGCACGGTGGAGCACATTTGTACAAAAAATGAGTGTGTAGAAAGCCTTTAGATGATGTACCAAACTAGTCTATATCTATACCTCTATATCTATATCTATACCCCTATATCGAGTGTGAATAAATTTGAAAGATGGTCGTTAGATGAAGCCAATTAGACGGTGTAGAGATGGCAAATCCGAGCACTACTGGCCATTGGATATCATCTACATTCCACCAGATTCTGCCACACATACAATCTAGAAGACTCTATGGTTGAACTTAAGCATAATGCACAATCCTCAAAACACAAGTACTTCTCCTTTGTTCTATAATCTTCCGTACCATAACTACCCAAATGTTTTTTCTAGTTGAATTGCCATTATTTGTTTTTACTTTAAGCTTTACGACGCATAATTTCATGAATCATAAAATAAATGAACTTTTTTATAAAAACTAATTGATTTTGAATGAGATGAACTATAAGAATTAAACGAACGTCGACATCATGCATATATGACTCAAAGCTTACATGCTATAGTGTGGTATTTATTCATAATTTGGTTTCCAAATCTCATGAGTGCAATGCATGTGTACCTTACTAGTACTTCATTTTTCAGTTAATATATTATGATTAAAATGATGTGGGGGCATCCATGAAGCCACGTGGCACATGTAGGTGTTGTTGCGACCTCCTTGTGTGGATTGATCACAGTGACGTGTTGCTGGTTCCAGTAGAATGTACTCGTCCTCTCTCTCGCACACTGGCAGTACATGCATGAAGCAAATATGTGCACGCACACACTCATTCCCTCTCGCGCACACAGGTGTACACGGTGGGACGCATTTTTGTATGAAGATCCACCCCATGTGATAATTTGACGCGTGTAAAGTCGTTCACTTCATTGATGGCCAATTAATACAGTGCATGCAAATTGGATTGGCTGTGAGGGAGGAAATAGTTGAGAAAGACATTACTACTCCACTACGTGCATGCAAGGAGTTAAATCATGGGTTGCTACATTGATTGGTCTCCTTCGTATTTTGTGCCAATTTTTTACCTTAATTTTAAGTAACACAATATTTATGCATGTCATAAAAATTAAAGTTATCAAAAACTACTTTCAAATGTGATTCCAATGATATAATTTTTGGTGACGTGCATTAACATTTTGTTAGTTAAATTTTTGGTCGAAAATTGGCAAAAAATAAAAAGGGGGCCAATAAACCAGGACGCGGGCAGGATGATCAATTTTTGCCTTGGTTACTGTTGATGGTCTTTGTATTTAAATATGGACGGAGTGGAGTAGTACTATCTTTATCTTAGACTCATAGGGCTCTCCCAGCACCTACGCTCGCCTCTCCTCCTCGCCCACCGGATCCCGCCATGGATAATCCCTTAGATCCCAGGATCCCGCGGGCTGCCCTCTCACTACAGCCTGCAGCACTGTCGCCTTATAGCAAAACCCACATGTGCTTCAGAGGGGATCCATTGCTCTGGAATCACAGATCGGTGGCGCCGGAGGACATGCCGGGGCTGCGTTTCAGGTGGTGGGCGGCAAGGGCAAATCAGATCAAGGAAGCGTCGCATCGATTGGAGACAAGTTCGATGGAGCTACGCCTGGCGAAGCACAAGGCGGTGGCACAAGTCAATCTCAGGGGAGAGATGCTGAGGGATGTCAGCATCTAGTAGTGTCGTGTTGATTTCGAGCTGGGGCTAATGGCAGAGATCATATTCACGGAGTCGACTGCGGAGGAAAGAATGTGCATGCCTACTGAATGGCATGAGCAGCCGGTGCAACTATTCAAATGGTGGTAGGAGAAGACAAATCCTGGGACAAACTGTGGCGGCGCCTCTGGGCATGCATCATAGGCGAGGTGAGCTGCCCTCCTTCCCCGCCAGCAATGCAGTGACCTACTCGGTTGCTGCTATGGTCAACTTGCGGCGCCATGTCGGTTTGCAACCTTGACAATCACTCCATCTATATGTATTGTATTCCTGTCAAAATACTTGGTCGTTTGGTAAAAGATGGTAACTGACTTATCACAAGTTTTTGAATTCTTGGTCGTGACAATCACCTGAAGCCACAACCAGAAGTCTCCATCGCGTAATACTTACGATCGGTCGCACCAACAGACGGTCGGTCGGGCCCGCATCTCACCGAAGGGACATGCATCGGCTTGGTCTGACATGTACGACCAGTTACATGACCGACTTGTGCGACCGCATTTGAGCAGTAGTACTTGAAATTTATGTTCCAATAAACTCATCGAGAGCCGTTCCGGGCCTCGAAACCAAAACCATCAATTAATCTTTAGCTTGTTCTCATCACATTTCAAAGTAGTACTACCATGCTATAATTAAGTGCAAACCTGCTCACACCTAGTACGTATCAAACCTGAACGTGTTCCCACTATGTAGGTTTTAGTACTAGTGCTAGTACTAGGTTATAAAAGGGGGAACTACCTAGCCGAAAATTACTCTACCTTCCTCCTCATAAATCTTTATTGTTCATCCGTCCTTGCCTTTGCCGGTGTGCAGAGCTCTCGGTTGAGTACTACTCGTAACAACGCAGCATCGAACAAGGCCACGGAAAAATAAGAGGGCTTGCCGCCTCACAGAGTACTTGAAAGATCTCTCACGGTCGGGCGAGGGCTCCCAGGAGCGCCCTAGCCGTGGAGGCGAACATGTCGAGCTGGCGGCACTGGAGTCGGTTTCCCTCAATGACATGCCCGATCACCTCAATAAGCAGAAGGAGTTCATCGACGGCTTGGTAGAGTTGCTGAAGGAGAGCCTCGACGACATGCCCGCTAAGCTCAATGAGTAGGGGGAGTTGACCGCCCGCTTGGTGATGCTGCTGAAGAAGAGCATTGCCTCGAATAAGAAGGTGACCGGCGAAATACTACAACTTCAAGAGGACAATGCAAAGCTCCGCCACGAGCTCGACCTGCTGAAGGAGGAGAACGCCGGCAGGAAGAAGCTGCATGAGAAGAGTAGTTCCTCGGTGAAGATGTTGCACGCCCTCATCATGAAACAGAAGGAGGAGTTGGTGAAGCTCCGCATCGAGCACCCGACTGCTGTCAAGGTACGTAATGCGGCCGTGGAAGAGATGATGAAGGCTCACATTTAGAAGTACCGCGTCATGGACAGAATGAAGGAGATAGCAGACGCGATGCAGGAGCAGATGGAGGTCGTGGAGGCAATGAAGAAGCAGTTATGACTCCGCCACTAGCAACCCTTCATGTAGTAGAGAGCAGCACCCCAGACTTGTGTGTGTGTGTGTGTGTGTCTTCCTTG
>NC_041385.1:369424659-369501898 GCF_002162155.2 Triticum dicoccoides
GGGGGTAATCTTCCTTCTCCTTTTGCTCCTGTGTTTCTTATTTTGCTTCGGGTGTTTTGCTGCATGTGTCACATTCTCTGCAGGGCATGAGCAGAACAATGCTAACGATGAGCGGTGTCGTGGGATCGATGACTAGCAAATTAGATCATTTTTATCACCATATTGCACTGGGCTATCATGTTTTGTGCTCCTCCGTTGTACTAGTACTCCAGTGGAAAACTTGAGTATACCGCACGGTTCTTTGCCCCTCCTCATGTCGTCGTCAATATTTATACGGGATTTCAAATCACAAGGCCCCGGCTTCCAGCAGTAATGAGCCGTCAAATCACAAAGGCCCTCGCCTCTTCGTGAAACTGACCAAGCAAGACTGCCCCGCCCTCTAGCCTTTTAAATGTGTACTTTTGTACAGTAGTAGTATCGATGGATTGCACCATGGAGCAAAACTAATAAGATGAAATTAAAGAAAAAAGGTGGTACATATAGAGAGCGCTCGTCACCAAATTATGCATATAGTACTATTAAAAAGCTAGTACGTGCTTAGATGGGGTCTGAATTCTATTAAAGAAATTAGCATACCTATTTAATTCTTGGGTTTTTATTATTTATGCCACTAGTTGTGTCTCACTACTCAGTTTTGCCACTAGAAGTTACAACTACTGAAAAATGCCATCGATATGTGAGATGCTTGCTCAAAAATGCCATCGTTCCATTAGATGTTTGCTAAAAAATGCCATTAGACATTGTTATTTTCACGTCAAACTCGTTCGCCATGTTATATGACAAAAATAAGCCTAGACCCACATGTCGATTCTCTCTATGTCATAATGATAAGTGTGGCCCCGCTTGTCAGTAGTAACCAAGCGAATAATTTTACAGGAAAATAAGAATGCTGCTGGGATCAAGTAGGCCTCACACTTTATTGTAGTGAGATAGAGGGAGAGTTGGCATGTTGGTCCATAGGTATTGATGTCACTATAACATGGCAAAAGAGATTTCAGTCACAATAATGGTGTCCAGTGGCATTTTTGAGCAGTTGAAATTCCTAGTGGCAAAACTGAATAGTGGGACACAACCTGTGGCATAAATGATAAAAACCTTTAATTCTTTGACAACTAAGTTGCCGACTATATGATGTTGGCCATATTTATTGTATGTATATAATGTGAAGAAACGAGTGGTAGTACTACCAACTACAAGATGAACTATAAGAAATACTAGTATGTACATACTGAGAGTTAAAGTAACAAGAAGGAACATAACATAGTTCTGCTAGGGGCTCAGCACAACACACCCCTCAAATAAAACTAAGCACCCTGAAATTAAATTAAGCAACTAATCTGGTAGGCACTGCGTTACAACCACCATGAGAAACGACACTGCCACCTTACTCGGACTCCTCGTCCATGTGCTCAACTTCATCCTTGTCCCTCTTCCTCTTGGCCGATACTTCTTTGCTATCCGGCAGGACTATAAGAGTATTTTCTTACTTCTCTCTATCTCTTTCTTCATAGTATTTATTGCATTTGCCAAAAGGAGTAAGGAGTATAGTACTTGCACTTGTATACCATGGAGGTGGTCAGGAATCGGGAGACTCACGTCGGTCGTAGTGCCGCAGTTAAAATGATAATGGCAAGTCAAATCATAGGGCCCCACCTATCCAGCATTAACTCGCCATCAAATCACACAGGCCTGCATTTGCAGCAGTCTACTCCCTCATCTTCTTGCCTCTCTGCCGAACCGACTAGGCGGAACTGCCCCGCCTACCGCGCAGGAAAAGCCCCGCACTCAACTTTTAAATATAATTTTGTATCCATGGATTGCGCCATGGAGCAAAGCCTCAAGAAAACAGCGGTACACATGTATACAGCATGCATGTCGCGTTCGCGTCACACCCTAGATGGTCGGTCGGTCTGGCACGCTGCTCTTCGAATGGAACGTGCGTCATATTTCGTTTGCACACACATGTGGGACCGCAATTGAGAACCGACTAGGCACACTCCCCGGTCCCGCAAGTCGGTTGAGTTAATAGAAGAGAGAGACGAGCGATAGTACTAGAGTAGTGTTGTACAGACGTCGGTGCCTGGACGATCCCTGCATGACACAGAAGATCAGTTCGTCCATTCATGTGACCAGACTCCAGCAGACAGTTGGATTGGCTGTCGTCTAGATATTGTGCAGGCTATGTTGTACAGGGCTGTAGTTCCGATGAGAAATCTAGAAAAAGGTTTCTTGTCATGTCGCAATATTAGGTGTCATGTGCTTCGGATCACTATGAGGGTTAAACAGCGACAACTGAGTTCCTCCAAGGCGCTGGTCATTGGGGGCACATGCACGAAGACTACTCGGCTGCCATCTAGGTCAAGCCGGCTATGTTAATTAGGACATCTATCGATGGACCCCTTTTCTATGAGTTTATCTTCAATTTGAGATTTCCTCCTCGTCTAGTTTGTCCTTCGGGATTCATGTTGTCTCCTTGGGGCAGTGAGGTTATGGTTTCTTGTCATGTGGCATTTTTTCGTGTTATATGTTAATCTGGTGCTTCAGGTCAAAATGACGACAACTGCGCCTCTGGGGCACATGCATGAAGACTTCTCGACAGTCATTGATGAGGTCAAGCCGACTTCGGTAGATAAAAGAAAACTAATCCACTATATAGGCAGGAGCCTCTGTGCTTGTTTGCTAGTGTTGCTCTCTTTACACTGTCTCATCCTCCCCAGATCTAAACACGACAGGGATGGCCACACTCTCTCTCTCTGCTCACCGCTAGTCACAGATCCAGCTGGATCCCCTCCGCCCGCGAAGGTGAGAAGGTGCAATGTTCATGTGGTCGTCCTCGGCGACGGCTCTTACCCACTCCGGCATGTCCCGATCACCGTGCATTGCCGTTCTATCCCACACAACACCGGCTAGGGGGGGCCTTCGACCCCTTGTTTCTCGCTGTCATAGTGTGGGAAAATCCGGCCTCCCACCGGCCACCTAGTGACATCCTGGCGACCCTCAGGGATAACTTCCTTCGTAACCGGCCTTGCTCTACTTCCCCAGCTCCTGACATCGCTGCATTTGTATCTTTTACTATTTCTCAGGCCCCCTCGTAGATAGGATCGATCAGTTGTTCAAAAGCCACCTAAATTTTTACCGTTAAGAGGTAAAACTAGTTCATGCAGTCGAATATAGTACTACTTGGTTCAAACAGGGATGAAAGGGGTGGGGGTGGGGGAAAATTTGTTACCTGAATCTAGGACTTGGTCGAAAGAGGAAATAATGGGGGCGAAAAGTAGCAGAGACTGGCTATCCAACAGGTCTCTTGGTCTAATAGGGAAATAAAGGGAAACGTAGTACAAACTCAGTATAAACTGATCTATTAGTTGAAAAAGGAAAGAAAGTGGGGACTGGTGGATAAATCAACAGAGTATGTCTAGCACTAGATTTGCTAGCCTCACATAGTATAAGGTGACTATACCGAACAAAAATGGGACCAACCCAGATACCCTATTCTGATGTTTGTTGCCCCGAAACCCTCTTATGTAATGCCACTGATAAAAGGACACGTTAAACCAATGTTGTTTTCAATGTAATACCTACAGTAATATGAATTAATGGCACTGTTTTTCATGTCCTGCTGAATTTCCCATTAAGATAAGTTGCTTCTTTTCGTTAGAAATGCAACTGTCTTGGTCCGCCTACTCTCCCGTGCCCAAATACCAACTCTTAGTAGTTGTTAATGTAATGTTGCTGGTAAAATGAAGCAATGGCACCATTAAAGTAATGTTGTATTTAACGGTCATTATAGTTAATCCTAATGCCCACTCTAATATCTAGCAATGTTGCTGCTTTAGAAATTGCTACTGTCCTTGTAGGATCGCCATCCAGATAAGGAAAATGCTTCTTTTCATTTGATGTATGTTCCATCACTTGTTAGTCACCCTCCTTTCCACCTTGTTGTGCAAACAGAAATATACATTTCACTCTTGATGTTAGTTGAACTGCACAAACGATATCCAAATTAGAGTTGAACAGTCCACGAGCTTCACAACCAACCTTGATGTTGCTCAATTTTATTGCAACTAATGAAGAAGAAGCTGCTAGCTCATGGGACATTGCTTCATTTTAGGTGAAATGCACAAAAAGGTCCCATGAATTGAATCATCCATGTTGGTGACTGGTATCATCCCTTCTATGATGGCATTGACTGCAGATGTGGTTCCCATCACGAGGTATGTTCCTTTTTGGTCTGGCCATTTGCCAAAGATCCTGCATGTTGAGTCTGCTCTTGTGCTACTGTTTTGGCACTGCCATGATAAAGCAGTAATGTTATTATTTTGCACCTTAATCTACTAGCACTATTAATTTGAGGCAATGTTTTGGCACCGCTAGTTCCACTGATTTTTTTATATATCGAAAGAGGGGGTTTCCTCCAATTTCATTAAATCCGATAACATCTCAGTGTAAACTGGCAGTTCCGCAACTACTACTAGAACAGACTGAGTACTAGTAGGAGACAAGTTAGCCACATAAGCTAGGCAGGTATGGGGACGCAGCAACAGCTCGACGAAGTTTGGATTACAAACCAAATGCTACCACAGAAACATCAGGGGGTAAGATAGGGACTGAAAGAGCTAGCTTCAGCATCCCAGTCTAAGCACCACCGGCCTCCATCCTTGCGACGCATGGTATGCCTCGTTTGCCACCTGCTCGACCCTAGTGCCACTAATAAAATGAAGTAATAATACAGTGAAAATAGAGCGAGTGTCCTCTGTATCATTTCATTTCCAATGTAGATAAATAAAGTTCTTCTCTTTGTTAGTATATGTTTCATCAACTAGTCCCATTGTTAATGTTTAAGTGTTTCTGTAAACTCGGGTGCTTAATTTTAGTTGATCTGCACAAAAATAGAAATTGGAATGTCCAAGGCCCCTCCTTGTACTACCACTGTACACTGATGTTCATCACTAGCAGAAGGTGTATAAGTGTGAGGCCTACCGTATGAGGTAGTCCCATCTCGCCCTCGCAGCATGGCATACTATGATACTATCGCAATATTTTCTTCTATTTATTATTGTATGTTTCATCAACTAGTGCGACTAGTCTGCTGATAATTCCATTTTGTTTAGCCAAATTTCCAAATATATGCATTTCTTGCTGACTCTTCGGGTCTGGTGTCTGATGACGAGCAACTTCAATAGGGAAAAAAATTTGTAACACCGAAGGCCCAAAGAAAGGAATAACATAAATGACTAAAACAAAAGCACACAAGCATACTACTAATATAATTAATCAAGCAATCATCACATATTACTGCTACTCACACAATAATATGCATGCACACCTAAGCACACAAATCTCGCGGAAACTCCGGTATTGCGGTCTAATATGTTGTGGCGGTGTGCACGAAAATTATATCCATGTGTGCAAAGGAGTTGGCATAACCGAAGCTACACCAAGCACTGGCTGAACACTGGCTGGATCTGGATGGATACACAGGTGAGGACGGACTTAACGATCAAGTAGCAAGACACAAAAGTCACGACTACCTCATCATCAAGCGTACGAAGGGAATCGTACCCGTCCAAAGAATGAAATGACAAGGCAAGATAATAGTGGAACACTGGGTCTAATGGCATTGCCCTTTTCTGATAACAAAGGTCAGCAAGGGTTGCCAAAAGAACGAGATGGAGGGCATGGATGATGATGTGGTCGCATCACACCGAAGAGCAAGCATGATAAGGAGGGCGTAGTTAGTGGATCGGAACTGATACCACCTACACTCACAAGATTAACCGTTAGCGACTAAATAATAATCTTTATGCATGCTATGCGACAAACAAATGCAGCAATCAAGTGCAACAAACAAACTGGGGTCTATACTACCGCTTTCTAACGTTCGCGCGGTCTAGGGCGTCCTACAGCCAGACCTCCTCTAATACCAAGCCTGTGGCACCCCGGCTCAGAGAAAACCGGAATGCCCCGTATTCCAGCCCAGAGATCAAGATGAAGTCTTCTGGAATACGGCACTTCTTAGCATAGAACAAACCAGCTCTTTATTACAATCTATTTGGGTACAATGGTTACATCGGCACGACGACACTACGCCTGCCACTTTTGTGCTATGCAAGCAGTAGAACAACACGATGCAGCAGAAGAACTCTAGCAGCGGAACAACGATGATGGTGAACCCCACTCTGCAGGGACTCTGGCTGGAACGCTAATCCTAGCTCGCAAACAAGGACTCCATGGCAAACAAACAATCAAATCGGGAATGACCTGCAAACTGGCATGACACGCCAGATCAGTACATTGAATGTACTTGCAAGCTCACAATAACCAGAAGCATTCAAGATAAACAACAGCATGGCAATTACAGGTTAAGCAGAATCATCAGAACAATATAACATGAAGATGATATAGCTAACACAACATGAACATATTAATCCAACAATACTAGCATGCAACATGATGACACTATATGCACCACTTATTCCGCTCGGGTTACTTGGTAACTGTCACATGCATCACTTACCAACCTCGGACATCACACGATCATCTCAGGATCAAATCAAGCTTGGTATGAACAATACCGTAGCGATCAGTAAATGACCACAAGGAGCTTGATCTTTACCCACGATTCTCGCACAACATCAAGAATATACAACGACTCGGTATCCTCGATACCACCATGATCCTTACGGCGATCACAACCACGACCAACACTTGGTCTCAAACCGTGATCCTTACGGAGATCACAACCACGACCAATAAATGGCCCGTTATCCTTACGGCGATCACAACCACGAGTTGTCATTAATCAAGTTATTCTTATTACTGTTGACTCATGGTGTACCCTACTTACGACCTGGGCCCTTATCCGCGGGCGCGGCTATCGATAGATTTAATATACACTCTGCAGCGGTTAGTACACTGTACCCACACTACGGAACCCATGGCCTCGTACTCGCATTCGGGTGGACCAACGGCGTTCCGACAAAACCGTTCTACTTCCATGACACTCTCCCGGCCACTCCGACTCACTCCCCACTGGGCTAAGTCATGGGTGGGCCCGTGTCTACCTCAAGACACATCGACCACCATCATGGCCCAAAACAATAAACCGTCCCAAATGGGGGCATGTGAACATAACAACAACAACGGGTACACAAGGCTTATGTCCGCCTACCTGATCAGGGTAGCGCACGCCCATAACCTTCCCTCGTTGGAGGCACCGGCGAGAGGCACGACAATAGACCCAGTTAGGACCGTCCCATACCGGTAAGCGTGGTTTCACTGGTCAGCATCGATTCAGTGGCACCATGTCAGGACCGGATTTTTAGGATATCAATTTCCCAGAAAATGGTCCTTGTGCTCACTAGCCCCAGGATTACTGTTAGCTGATGAGGCACCAACTTGATATAGAAATTCCAAGCAAAATACAAAATATGTAGTACAAGACCATTCTGGCCTATGAGTACAACAAATGGTTTCTAGTGGTTGATGGCGGAAGCGGTTTGTGGTTCATCAGTGTCTATGGGACTCCATTTCCCACAGGAACAGTTGACCTGGATAACTCCTATCTTCGCGAGGATGCTATCACCATTGCTTAGGTTCTGGGGATGTCATCGCAACGCTCCTCTCCAAGCAAGAAATCTGGCCAAGACAATAGCCAGTGACAAGCCAGTGAGTACTTTGAATGTACTCGCAAACATTATGAACACGGGTATAACATAACAAATGATAATCATGCTCTGAATTATTCTATGATCACAACGTCAGCCACGAAATAAAAATCCATGATGCACGCAAGCAGGTTGTTCATATAAAACATGAATATGCAGTCAGAGAGTAGAAATAGAATGCACCGATCGGGTGTCTGAAGCGACGCCTCGAAAGGATAATAACATAAAGCATGCCTCAGTCGGGCATCTGAGCGACACCACATAAAGGGCTTATAAAGTAAATAAATAACAAGCATGCCACAGTCGGGCGTCTCAGCGACACCACATAAAGGGCTTATAAGAGAATAGTCACAATGAATATCCAGGAGGCAGAACCGTCCCAGGGATACTCAATAATTCAAATAATATAAATGGTTAGTCCTTAATAATAATAATCATAATCATCATAAGTCACAATTCATGATCCGTGTTCTGGTTTAGCAGTTTCTCCTCCGAAGACCGACACTAAGACTGACACTTGACCCATCCCAGACTGTAGTCCTTAACCATGGACACGGCTATTCGAATAGATATAACCTCTGCAGAGGGTGTACTCTTTACCCACGAGTAACTGATTCCTTTAGTCCATCGGGACTAATTCCATTTACGGTCTTTTAATTGAAAACACACCTGACCCGCACACACCAGCTTAACTTACCGGTGTCTGGAATCACCCACGACACCTGTTAAGCAAAACTCTAAGTGGGGAGGCTACAACCTCGATTAGCATGGGATCAAATTTATACCGCGCGCTACTAAGGGGTGCCCCCCTCTCGGTCCCAACCGGAAACACCCATGCACCCGGACCAAGTGGCATGCATACCGGATGCAGCCGGTATCTTCCACCATGGCCTCTCTGTATGGTGTGTGCCAAGAAAGGGGTTGACAACTTACTGAACTGTACCCTAGCTGCGGCAGGGACAAGTGGTGGTACGAAACAAGTATGGGGGTTACTGGAACAAGACTCGATCTATGGTCGACTCAAGAGGTTTAAGTATTCCCTGCATGATTAGCATAACAAATATATTTCAACCAACAGACATGATCACCACTCATCATACCTTATCATGCCATACCGGACACAATCGTCTCGATGAGGAACTAGAGACAAGCTCGTGTCTACCCAACACAGAGACTTCCCGGCTTCCTTCCGGTAGGCATGAAAGGCATACGAGGATGATTACTATCACAAGCATATCCATTTCCAACAGCAAAGAATCTTCATTATGCACTCATGCATATGATCGTATCATCACATACAATAACGAATGCTCCATGTCAAGGTGGTGTTGTAACCGTATCAAACAACAAATAAAAATATTATGCCAGGGTTCAGAATGCTTGACTTCAAGAGTATGCAAGTGGGGGTGCACTTTTTGAAAGTTGCCTTCTTCTTCAAAATCCTATTTTATGAAAATTTGAATTAACACATAGTTTCAAAACAGTACAAAAAGTTATTTTGGAAAATTTTCAAATAAATATGAAAATAAACTAGACAAAATTTGAGAAACAACAAAAAAGAATCAAATCATTTGGACTTATATTTAAAAAGTTATAGGTAGTCAAAGTTTAGTCAAAATTCTGTTTTTAAATAAAACAGAAAAAGAAAAACGTTTCGGAGGAGGCGTACTTCTGGGTTTACGCTTTCACTTATGCCAGCGTGGATTGACTCGGGATCACTGACAGTGGGTCCCTTGGACCCACTGGTCAGGTTTGACCAGTCGTCGCGCCTGCTTTCTCCTCTGTCCGAGCGGAGGCGGGGCTCCGGCGATCGCCGTCGACGAACCGCGGCTCCCAACGGGACTCCACGGGTAGGGATGGATCCGCTGGTCCAGGGCGGTCCTCCCGGTGGTCGCTAGGTTGGCGGGGGCGCAGGGAGTCGCCGGCGGCGAGCTTCACGGCGGACGGTGTTTCGGGAACAATTGGGGGTTTGGGCTATGGTGGCTCCTAGTCGAGGTTGAGGTGCTGGGTGGCTCGGCAAGATCCAGGGTGAGAGGATGGTGGCACTTGATGGATTGGGGGGTTCATCTTGCGACGCACGGCACCGGAGTGTAGCGGCGACCGAACTGGTCGGAGACGAGGAAGAAGACCTTCCCTATTCGATTGCAGGCTATAGGAGTGCTAGGTGGATGGCTTGAGGTTGCCTAGGGGTTTGGAGGAGCTCGGGGGTCCCTATTTATAGGTGGTCGAGGTCGGTTCCGCGACGGCCGGGGATAAGAACGCCGGCGAACCGCCGTTCTGTAGCCAGGGGGTGCGTGGCGTTGGCTGGCGAGGTTTGGCAGGGTGAGGGGATAAGCTTGAGCTGTTCTAGGGGCGAGCTGGCCCGCGGCTATGGCTCGGGCGGCGGCGTCCATGGCAGAGGCTGTCGGAGCGGCGGTGGTGGCTTGCGGCGGTGGCGCTGTAGGGCGCCAGGAGGGGGCCAGGGCGGCTCTGCGACGAGGGAGGGGTCGGGCGCGTTGGCTGGGGGCGGGCACGGATCAGAACGAACGCGGGGAGGCGGCAACGAGACGCGGCGACTCGGGCACACACACGTGCAAAACGCGCGCTCTGGCCGCGCCCAAAGCACGCACGCCAAGTGTTCGGCAAAATGCCAAGGCATGCCAGGATGCTTGGATGAGGCTGGGGACTAACAGGTCTAGGTTAGAGTTATCTAGGAGCTTAGTGGACATGCTGGTTTGGCAAAGCAAGCAGGTTCAAAACGCAAACTAGAGTTCATGCCAATTTTGTTCATGTACTCAAAGTGTTTGACAGAATACCATAGGCATCTAGGCATCTCTTGGGGTGTCTAAAAACTCCAGATCATAGTCTCTTTAGGTACAAGTGATGATGGCAAGGTTATTTGGGCAAAACCAGAAACTTGTTAGTGCAAGTTTTTGAGAAAACCAAATCTGGGCAGAAACTAAACGTCATTATTGCATGGACAAAAAATACTCCAATGGGTCCAATCTCCTAGACTTAAGGGTTTGGTAGAGTGGTCTATAAGCAGGAAAAAGAATCATGGGTAAAAGGGCAAGTTAAAATATGGTTGCAGTAGAAAATACCAAACTGGGCCAGAGAGCAAAAGAGGATGTTTTGCTCAAATTTTTCAAAGAACACAAGTGTTTTTTTTTTTTGCATAAAGTTGAATTGTATACTCCTGCTGACATCCCCTAATTTTGGTGGAAGTTTTAAAGGAATATTTAAATAGGTTGTAGTGCAAAAGTGCAAACTAGACCAGATTTGAAAACTTGGGGTAGAGCTCAAAATCTCCAAATGACTAAAAGATATTTTTGCATAAAAGTTATTTAGGAACATCACATGTCATCCCCAAATTTTGGTGGGATTTTTAAATAAATTTATCAAAGGGTAGTAGTGCAAAAGAGGCTCTAAGGCTTATGAGAAACCATTTTCAAGAGAAATAAAGCTCAGGTAAAATACTTGTATAAATAATTCTTCTGATAAAAGAAATGTTTCTAGCGAGGGTATACAAGTCGAACAACATTTGAAAAGTTTTATTTGGGGTGGAAACTCCACAACTGAGAAGAAAAGAGTGGTCCTGAATCAAAAGAAAATCTAGAAAATAAAAATTTCATTTACCAAGGCAAAAATTTAATTAATAAATCATGGTTAAATTTTTGGGGTGTTACAACACTACCCCCCCCCCTCTTAGGAAAAATCTCGTCCTCGAGATTTGCTAAGGTTTTTTTTGAAAATATTACTCCTATTAGCTGAAACCAAACGGTTTACTCATAGCACAAACTTAGGGTACAACGCATAAGCTGCAACACGTAAATAAAAGCTGGGACAATGAACATAGCAGTGATGTCTATAATGAAAACGGTAGATGGACAGGGTCCTGAGAAAACGTCTCTAGTATTGGGGCACACTCCTCTTCTATCGGGGGAAGCGGATTGACTAGTCGATGAATGCGTCTCTCCTGGTTGGGCCTCAGTGGTCTGCCGATGGCGATCTGAGGATTTTAAATCAGCGAGGCTCTGGAGATAACCCATTACTCGCTGGGTTAAACGCTCTTGAGCGATAACGTACTGGGCAAGGTTGGCCAGTACTGGGTCTCTCTCAATTCGTCCACCGGGAAAAGATGCTACTTCTCCGGGTGCTGCATGACTCGGGAAGTAATGATACCCTCGTTTGCTGGCATAGGGAACCGCAAATCAAAGGCGAGCAAGTGATTCGTACGCAGCAGCTTCTATGGCCATTTGCAGAGTCGACATAGATTTCCCCACGAAGGAGACTTCCGTTGGGTCTTGGTTTGGGTTTGCGGGAGGGGTGTGCACCACTGCCCAATATTTTGAGGTGGATGGAGTGATCCTCGATTTGAGCAACTCGTACTGGGGTGGTTGGATAGAACTCATGGCACAGCGGGTAAAGTCCCACAATATTTTAACAAAACTACCTGGGGTGGCATCTGGGGTTCTCAGATAAATACTAGGGCTCGTCATGGCAAAGGAATGGATGTGAGAGTTGTGCAGAAGGTGAGGGGTACTTGGCAAGGTCACGAGGTGGCCTCTTATATAGCATCTGGGCTGGGTCATTGATCGTGGTGAGGGGCAACTAGTTTGTCAGTTCTGCTCTGTGGGATCGGGGTCAAAGCCACTGATACACATATCTTGCAAAAGTGATGTATTACTGTGGGTGTCGTCGGGGTTGGTTTTTGGTAGCTACGCTCGGAATTAAAAATGCAACCGCACGCTAACATACTTATGCATGGCTACTATTTGAAAATAGGGCGCACATGCAAACATCATTTAATTATGGCGATACAGGATCACACGATTACAGGGCGTGGACATACTAAGACTCGGTACTACTCGAGTGACTCAGTCTACCTCGTTAATATCTAAGCAGGCGTGCCTTGTGGACATCGAGGCTTCTCCACGGGTTTCACCGTAGGGGTTAGCTGGATGCAGTTGAGGAACTGCAGGGTCGGGGTAGCGATGATGACCCTGGTAGGGGTTGTTGGCTACAATCCCGTTGGAGCATGTTCCCAAAAGGCGACGAAGCACTTCTGGGGACACCAAAGTATTTTGGTCGATGGCTGGTGCAGACCCCAAGGAATCGATCGGTTGTCCGAACAGCATGACTGGGTTGTCGGCGTCGGGCTCATCTTCTCCTCTTGCCGAGGCTCGGCGAACTAGTTCTCCTCGAGCTGCAATCAGATCAAGGGTGATTTGATCGAACAGTTCCTCTAGTGCACTTACATAGCGCACCAGATGCAACAATGCAGGATCCGTCTCGTGATTTCCGTTGGCAACCTGGGGTGGATTACCATACCCGTCACGACTAGGGTAGTAGTAGAACAAGCGACATTTAACTCTGGGGGACAAGTGCCGGAGTTGAACTATAGCCTCTCGGGCAACTAGTTGGATGGCTTGTGGCTCAAAGGAAGTTGTCCTTCCGGTGAACCTGTAGGGGCATTCTAGCGATAGACCCCTACCATAGACGTGCACAGTGGCCTAGAATTGACGGCTCTCACCGCTCATGGGCCCTTGGTACACAACATATTCTGGGGGCTCTTCTAATGCAAAGGCACGGTGGGTGAGGTTTGCTAGCACGGTCACAAAACCTCCAAGGTTGGTTGCTGTGGTCTCATTGTGCACAATAGGGCCAGGCATTGTAGCTCGGTTTGGGAAGAGCTTGTGCTGTGCTGGGTTGAGGCTAGCGTTCCCTTTTTATAGAAAAAGGGGGCAGAGTCTTCCTTTGCACGCTTGCAAATGAGACAATTTAGGTGTCGGTCACTGGCGCGTGATCGGCAGGCTAGGCTAATAGGTTGGGCACCGACTGCCAAAAGGTGTCGGTGTCACTTTGTGGCTATCTTACACGAGATGCTTGGCCGGGGTTAGGTTAAGGTCTTGTGTATTTGTTAATCTAGGTTTATTAACCTGGCTAAGATAGGATTAGCCAATGGTCAGCCTCCTGATACCAAGGTTATCAGGACCGGATTTTCAGGATATCAATGTCCCAGAAAATGGTCCTTGTGCTCACCAGCCCCAGGATTACTGTTAGCTGATGAGGCACCAACTTGATACAGAAATTCCAAGCAAAATACAAAATATATAGTACAAGACCATTCTGGCCTATGAGTACAACAAATGGTTTCTAGTGGTTGATGGCGGAAGCGGTTTGTGGTTCATCAGTGTCTATGAGACTTCATTTCCCACAGGAACAGCTGACCTGGATAACTCCTATCTCCGCGAGGATGCTATCACCATTGCTTAGGTTCTGGGGATGTCATCGCAACGCTCCTCTCGAAGCAAGAAATCTGGCCAAGACAATAGCCAGGGACAAGCCAGTGAGTACTTTGAATGTACTCGCAAACATTATGAACACGGGTATAACATAACAAATGAGAATCATGCTCCGAATTATTCTATGATCACAACGTCAGCCACGAAATAAAAATCCATGATGCATGCAGGCAGGTTGTTCATATAAAACATGAATATGCAGTCAGAGAGTAGAAATAGAATGAACCGGTCGGGTGTCTTAAGCGACGCCTCGAAATGACAATAACATAAAGCATGCCTCAGTCGGGCGTCTCAGTGACACCACATAAAGGACTAATAAGAGGATAGTCACAGTGAATATCCAGGAGGCAGAACCGTCCCAGGGATACTCAATAATTCAAATAATACAAAGGGTTAGCCCTTAATAATAATAATCATAATCATCATAAGTCACAAGTCATGATCCATGTTCTGGTTTAGTAGTTTCTCCTCTGAAAACCGACACTAAGACCGACACTTGACCCATCCCAGACTGTAGTCCTTAACCATGGACATGGCTATTCGAATAGATATAACCTCTACAGAGGGTGTACTCTTTACCCACGAGTAACTGATTCCTTTAGTCCATCGAGACTAATTCCATTTACGGTCTTTTAGTTGAAAACACACCTGACCCGCACACACCAACTTAACTTACCGGTGTCTGGAATCACCAACGACACCTGTTAAGCAAAACTCTAAGTGGGGAGGCTACAACCTCGATTAGTATGGGATCAAATTTATATCGCGCGCTACTAATGGGTGCCCCCCTCTCGGTCCCAACCGGAAACACCCATACCCCCGGACCAAGTGGCATGCCTACCGGATGCAGCCGGTATCTTCCACCATGGCCTCTCTGTATGGTGTGTGCCAAGAAAGGGGTTGACAACTTACTGAACTACCCTACCTGCGGCAGGGACAAGTGGTAGTACGAAAAAAGTATGGGGGTTACTGGAACAAGACTCGATCTATGGTCGACTCAGGAGGTTTAAGTATTCCCTGCATGATTAGCATAGCAAATATATTTCAACCAATAGACAGAATCACCACTCATCATACCTTATCATGCCATACCGGACACAATCCTCTCGACGAGGAACTAAGGACAAGCTCGTGTCTACCCAAGAGAGAGACTTTCCCGGCTTCCTTAGGTAGGCATGAAAGGCATACGAGGACGATTACTATCACAAGCATATCCATTTCCAACAGCAAAGAATCTTCATTATGCACTCATGCGTATGATCATATCATCACATAAAATAACGAATGCTCCATGTCAAGGTGGTGTTGTAACCGTATCAAACAACACACAAAAATATTATGCCAGGGTTCAGAATGCTTGCCTTCAAGAGTATGCAAGTGGGGGTGCACTTTTTGAAAGTTGCCTTCTTCTTCAAAATCCTATTATATGAAAATTTGAATTAACACATAGTTTCAAAATAGTACAAAAAGTTATTTTGGAAAATTTTCAAATAAATATGAAAATAAACTAGACAAAATTTGAGAAACAACAGAAAAGAATCAAATCATTTGGACTTATATTTAAAAAGTTATAGGCAGTCAAAGTTTAGTCAAAATTCTGTTTTTAAATAAAACAGAAAAAGAAAAACGTTTCAGAGGAGGCGTACTTCTAGGTTTATGCTTTCACTTATGCCAGCGTGGATTGACTCGGGGTCACTGACAGTGGGTCCCTTGGACCCACTGGTCAGGTTTCACCAGTCGTCGCGCCTCCTTTCTCCTCTGTCTGAGCGGAGGCGGGGCTCCGGCGATCGCCGTCGACGAACGGCGGCTCCCCACGGGACTTCGAGGGCAGGGATGGATCCGTTGGTCTAGGGCGGTCCTCCCGGTGGTCGCTAGGTTGGCGGGGGCGCAGGGAGTCGCCGGCGGCGAGCTTCTCGGCGGACGGCGTTTCGGGAACAATTGGGGGTTTGGGCTATGGTGGCTCCCAGTCGAGCCTGAGGTGCTGGGTGGCTCCGCAAGATCGAGGGGGAGAAGATGGTGGCACTGGATGGACTGGGGGGTTCAGCTCGCGATGCACGACACTGGAGTGTAGCAGCGACTGAACTGGCCGGAGACGAAGAAGAAGACCTTCCCCGTTCGATTGCAGGCTATGGGAGTGCTAGGTGGATGGCTTGAGGTTGCCTGGGGGTTTGGAGGAGCTCAGGGGTCCCTATTTATAGGTGGTCGAGGTCGGTTCCGCGGTGGCCAGGGATAAGAACGTCGTCGAACCGCCGTTCTATAGCCAGGGGGTGCGTGGCGTTGGCTGGCGGGGTTTGGCAAGGTGAGGGGATAAGCTTGAGCCGTTCTAGGGGCGAGCTGGCACGCGGTTGTGGCTCGGGCGGCGCCGTCCATGGCAGAGGCTGTCGGAGCGGCGGTGGCGGCTTGCGGTGGTCGCGTTGTAGGGCGCCAGGAGGGGGCCAGGGCGGCTCTGCGACGAGGGAGGCGTCGAGCGCGTTGGCTGGGGGCGGGCACCGATCATAACGAACGCGGGGAGGCGGCAACGAGACGCGGCGACTCGGGCACACACACATGCAAAATGCGCGCTCTGGCCGCGCCCAGAGCACGCACGCCAAGTGTTCGGCAAAATGCCAAGGCATGCCAGGATGCTTGGATGAGGCTGGGGACTAACAGGTCTAATTTAGAGTTATCTAGGAGCTTAGTGGACATGCTGGTTTGGCAAAGCAAGCAGGTTCAAAATGCAAACTAGAGTTCATGCCAATTATGTTCATGTACTCAAGGTGTTTGACAGAATGCCATAGGCATCTAGGCATCTCTTGGGGTTTCCAAAAACTCCAGATCATAGTCTCTTTAGGTACAAGTGATGATGGCAAGGTTATTTGGGCAAAACCAGAAACTTGTTAGTGCAAGTTTTTGAGAAAACCAAATCTGGGCAGAAACTAAAGGTCATTATTGCATGGACCAAAAATACTCCAATGGGTCCAATCTCCTAGACTTAAGGGTTTGGTAGAGTGGTCTATAAGCAGGAAAAAGAATCATGGGTAAAAGGGCAAGTTAAAATATGGTTGCAGTAGAAAATACCAAACTGGGCCAGAGAGCAAAAGAGGATGTTTTGCTCAATTTTTTCAAAGAACACCAGTGGGTTTTCTGCATAAAGTTGAATTGTATACTCCTACTGACATCCCCTAATTTTGGTGGAAGTTTTAAAGGAATATTTAAATAGGTTGTAGTGCAAAAGTGCAAACTGGATCAGATTTGAAAACTTGGGGTAGACCTCAAAATCTCCAAATGACTTAAAGATATTTTTGCATAAAAGTGATTTAGGAACATCACATGTCATCCCCAAATTTTGGTGGGATTTTTAAATAAATTTATCAAAGGGTAGTAGTGCAAAAGAGGCTCTAAGGCTTATGAGAAACCATTTTCAAGAGAAATAAAGCTCAGGGAAAATACTTGTATAAATAATTCTTCTAATAAGAGAAATGTTTCTAGCAAGGGTATACAAGTCGAACAACATTTGAAAAGTTTTAACTTGGGGTGGAAACTCCACAACTCAGAAGAAAAGAGTGGTTCTGAATCAAAAGAAAATCCAGAAAATAAAAATTTCATTTACCAAGGCAAAATTTTAATTAATAAATCATGGTTAAATTTTTGGGGTGTTAAACACCATGACTCAGCCAACAGTTGTTCAAGTTCAATTTAATCCGGTTAACTTGAATGCAAATATGTTGAGCCATGATAAAATGCATGAACATGATATCAACATAATCATGAGGGTATCACATAACTATCCACCATATCAACAATAAATCATATCCACTGAGCATGGCATACTAACTAGCATGAACATCACCAGTACATCAACATGTACTACTAGCAAGCATAAATATATGAAAGGAAATACGAGCAGGTAGAACATGATAACAGAGTACAAGACAACATAGCACAAAAGTGAACATGCAAATCTAAACATCACCGGAACAACGATAACCATCTTTTCATCAAGTAAACATTTGATAAAGATTCAAGTTGAAAACCATGGCTACTGCATGACTTTCATGCAAATTGTGGCTTGCTTGGGGTGGAATAAATCATCGGGAGAAAGTGCAAGAAACCCGCGGAACGAATCGCCGGAAAACATACTCTCTCGGAGGGGGCTGAATAAGGGCAAGGGCATAATGGTCATTTTCACAGTGTCAAAGCATAGTGAAAGCATGATCAGCAAAACGGGCTTGACGAAACAAAGAAGTAGGCTTTGGAATCACCTCATTTGGACCTACCGTTAAAAAGTTATGGAGGGTTGAAGTTCAAGGACTTTTCTGTAAAATTTTCATCACAAACAAGTCCCTGAGTGGATAAGGCAGAAACACAAAGTTAGGAATATGCTTTCGGTCAGTGGAAACGTAAAAAAAAATACGCTTTCACTTATCTGACGTGGCAGGGCTGGTCAATGCAGGGCCGGCGGCTGGGTCGCTTATAGGAGGGGCCCACCGCATCTTCTCTCTCCTCCTAACCTCCTTCTTCTTCCTCTCGCCTGGACGCATCGGGCTGAGCAGGGGAGCTCACCCCGACGAGGCTCGCCGGCGATCCCGTCCACCATACGAGGCGCGGGACCTACTGACAAGCTCAGCAGGACAAGGCGGATCCATTTAGCAAGGACACGGACGCAGAGGAGGATCGGAGTGACTAGGGTGTGGACTCCGGCGGAGATGGCCTCGGGTGTGGTTGGGCTACAGGGCTGCGGGGCACTCCAGCGAGGGGCAAGTAGGTGGGGAGGGTCAGGTGGTCGAGGGCACTCCTACGGTGGTGGTGGAACAGAGGGAACGGGCTGGGTTCGACCGAATCGGGGAAGGGCAGAGGTTGCGGCCATGGCGGCCATGGGGGCACAGAGAGCTCCGGGAGCTCAAGCAAAGAAGCTAGGCAGGGATAGAGAAGGGCTGCGAGGCTGGTGGTGAGCTCGGAGAGGCTCGGGGAGGGCTTAAATAACCGCAGGGCGAGGTGGCCGAGCTGGCACCGCCGCGGACCCGTAGACGGCTCCGCGGACACGTGTGCTCGCGCATGAGCTCGGGGAAGATGACGGGGAGGCACAGGGTAGAGCTCACGGGGTAGAAGAGGTCGAGGGACGCAGGGAGGAAGACGACGGTGATGAACCGAGCCAAACGCCACTATACGCCCATGGGCACACGGTGGTTTGTGTCGGTGAGCAAGCTATCGGAGGAGGAGAGGGGTCCAGGGGAACGGCGACGACGCGTGATATCTACTGGACATCCTCACGAGCGCGAAGCCGATGAGAGGGGGAGGGGGTCCAGCACAAACATCCACTGGACGCGGCCACTGCACACAGAGCGCGTGCACAGGCACGGCATTGTCATGGTCACCGCGTGCACTGGCATCAAGAGAAGCCAAATGGCTGGCCAATGTTGTCTAGTGGTAAGTCCTTCGAAGGGTGGTTTCAACTGCGGTGGTAGATTGGTGAAAACGGCTATGGTAAAAAGGTTAGTGAGCTCTGAAGTTCACAGCAGTAAACTTTATCAACTCAATGTGATCAATAGGGAGCTACTATGTGTCAAGTTTTATGTCCGGGGTGTTTAGGCTAGGAAGGACTACAGTCCTGGGGAGTTTGAGGAGAAATGGACCAGGCTTTAATATAGTTGCTTTGCAACAGCCAAAATGGTCCAGAAATGAAGATTATGATGGTGCACTCACATGGAGTTATGGAATGGGATGCAACATGGCAAATCCTCATTATATGGACATATGAAGATGCTCAACAGTCTCATACCATTTGACAAAGCCAAACTGGTACTTGCTTCACAAACATCATTTCTGTCCAGAAACTTGAAATAATTTTTGTGGTCAAATGGATCAATGAAATGATGCCAGATTGGCTGGAGAGATGTGTTATGGGTAGAATAATGATCTGGTAATTTATCAGGATTTTTGAAGCAATATAAAATGCACTTGCTTCACAACCTGAAAATATTGCCAGAATCAAAGATTTGCTCTTGTGCTCACATAGATGATTGGATGGGGCTGCAAATGGGTGGAGGGGGTTAATATGATCACATTAAGGAGGGTGAAAAAGTTCATCTCATTTGGATACTCCTAGCTAGTACTTCCTTCACAAAGTCTTCTGTCTGAGAAAAACTTTGAAAAATCACTAAGGAAGATTGGCTAGGCAAATAAAGGTGAACTTATGCATGAGGCAATTATTTGGACCTATAAACATGCCCAAAAAGGTTGGGAGCCACAAGGAAAAATATTAATGACACTTCCTTCTCAAAGTGCCATTTAGGGAAGAAAGGAAGAATAATTATTGGGGAATCATTTTTGAACATGGCAATGAAAAGTTTTTCCATATTTGATGAAGATATGACCCAAAAAAATTATGAGAATTATTTGGGAATTTTAGGAGTGAGGGAAATATAGGTTGCTTCACAACCTAGGCAATTTGAGTTATTCCTTTAATTGAAAAGGAATATTCCCAATAAAAGAATATTGGGATTTGGGCTAGGATGAAAATGACAGGGTCTAGGGAAAGATTTGGGAATGACAAGCCACTATCGAAGCAAAGAAGAGGGCATATTCTTCAGTTTCCAGACCACAAGGCCACAGAAAAAGAAAACTCTAGCAAAAACCTCGGAAAAACAAAAGAAAAATAAAGGGCCAAAAACCAGGCTGTCACAAGGGGTTACAAGAGTTGATCTACGTCGAGATTGTAATGGCTAAACCCTAGCTTTCTAGCCTATGATTATTCTGATAGCCTCTACGGACTAAACCCTCCGGTTTATATACACACTTGAGGGGCCTAGGATTGTACAGAGTCAGTTTACAGAAGATAGAAAAAGTATATCCGCACACCAAACTTGCCGTCTATGCACACAGGAGTCCTATCCAGACATGTGGAATAATCTTCGGCTTTATCTTCATGGCCCATCGGCCCGGCCCATATCAAATAGGCCGGACACCTGAGGACCCCCGAATCCAGGACTCCCTCAGTAGCCCCCGAACTTGCATTCAATGATGATGTAGTATCCGGCTTATGACTTCAGCTTTGCAAGGCGGGTTCTTCAGCATACTCCAGATTGAGGATAGTTAGGTTTTGGCCTCCAGGTCCTGCCTGTATGATTCCTTCCTGTCGTTACCTCGATTTCCACGCACTGGGTGAATGCAAACGGTCCATTCTTTTTTACAAATAAGCCCCTTACCACGCATGGGAGGCATCTATATAAAGAGGTTAGATCCCCAAATGCCATCCCACATCGCACAAAAGAGCATCGCAGCAAACCACGAAAAACTTCAAAACATGGCGAGCACCCCTAGCTCCTCCTCGCGCCCCCATGGCCCTCAAGAGGGTGATTGGCGAAGCTGCTCAGTGTCCCACCTCCAGCCGAGTCATCTTCAGACGCAGGGATATCTTCCTCCCGCGGATCTAGTCTCCATGTGGGCGGGATTGGCCTCAATTGGCAATGACGCGCTAGCAGAGAATTTCCCCAACCCCGACAGGGAGGAGAGGGTGTGCTTTGTCTCGTTTCTTCCGAGGGGCTTAGGATTCCAAATCCATCCCTTCCTCAGGGGTCTATTGGAATTCTACGGGATCCAGCTGCACAACCTCACACCAGGTTCTATCCTGCACATTTCGGGTTTTCTCGCTCTTTGCGAGCTGTTCTTAGGCTGGGAGGCTCATTTTGAACTATGGAGAACGTTCTTTTGCGTCGTCCTCTGCCATCAAGGTGGTTCTATATTTGAAGTGGGCGGCGCCGAAGTTTGGTGCATAGCCGAATCAGGCTACCCGGTCGGAACTCCCAAGAAGGGGTCCGAAGAATGGTCTTTGGAATGGTTTTATGTTGAGGATGTTCCCCTTCCGAACCTAGTTCGGTGTGGACTTCCCTAATTCTCCAGTGCTCCTTTGAAGAAGCTACTCAATTGGCGCCTCGGGAGCCCCAAGCAAGAAGGCAATGCGGAAGTAATGAGGTTAGCTAGCAAGGTCAAATTACTTGCCCACTCCGGACACTTGATAATCGAAGTTATGGCCATCTCAATAAAATGGTGCATCCAACCCTTCAGTCTAGAGTGATCCCTTTATGGTGCTGCAACAGGGAGGACGATGCATCTCTCTATAAGCATGAGGGCCCAGATACCCCAGCCGCTCTGGCCGCCATTCTAGCAGATCTTTATAAGGGGGAGAAAGAAGAATTCATCCGCTTAAATTATCGGGAAGGTTTTTCCATGTACAACCCCATTGAATGGGGTTGTTGTTTGATTATCAGCATTGTCCTATCTCGTTATCGAGACGTGCTAATCAAACTACTCTAATTGTCTTCAAGGAGACATGGAGGAAGGTAGTCAAAAATATTCATTGCCCCTCCCCTAAGCCAGAGGACCATGCTCGCAACGAAGACCCTGGCTTCCGCGAGGATCTAGATATATGTATAGAGTTTGACGATGGAGTCTTTATCAAGCGAGCCTTGATGGCTTGGAAGTGGCTATTACGGACGACTACCCCGACCTTCTCCCTTTCGTCAAGGTAAGTGCTCGGAAATCAACCTCAAAAAGAGGAGACCACTTGTGTCTCACCCATTACACTGAACTGTGCTTTATAGGATCGGCGCTCAGCAAGCCGTACCCAATTGAGGGCGGCCCCTAGGAAGGCAGCATCTTTGTAGGGTGAGCCTTCAAAACGAACGGAAACTGGGAGCACCGTCGAACCCCCTCCATAATCAGACAGGTATAACCTTTAATATGCGCCCGGGGATAAGACCAGAATGTCATATCCCCCCTGTTATTCCAGGAGAAGCACACAATGAACCGTGTCCAAAATCCCGGCTAGCCGAGCATCACCAATCCGGCACCGGTCTCATCGTCCAGGACAAGAGCCAATACGGATGCGGCACCGACTCATCCGCCTTGTGAGGATTCGGATGACGCATCCATCACAAATTCTGAAGTGGAGACCGCGATGAATCATCGACGACTGAAAGAGACCCTGCGCACTCCAGCTTTCACTGAGCAGGAATTTACCACCCTCAGCACCATGGATGCATATATTCGAGCCGCCCGGGATGGACTTACTGGAGTTGCTCACCTGTTTTCAAAAGATATGTAGGTAACAGTTTGTGTAAATTTAATAGATATATACCAGTAGCCCCCGAGACTTGAAGCGGTTTAAACCAACAGATTTGAGGATCGTTATTGCCGCAGGTTCACAAAGAGAAGAGCAACACGATCCTAGGAGCTTGAAACAAGATGGACAAAGCTACATGCCGCTACCTCAGAGTTAGAGGAAATGAAGAAAGTCACAATGATCAGTGACCAAATGAACAAACTCAAGGAGGAAAGGGATAAGCAAGCCGAGGAGATAAAGAGCTTGAAGGCTCAATTATGTGCTGCACAAAAAGAGAACAAAAATTTGAAAGGCGGCATATTCAGTATAGCTTTTCAACTATCCAGGGGACCCATATAATCCGATAATACAGATTTTCATATTGTTGTTCTTGTTGTTCTGTTAACCGGATGTCCTAAAGAAGAAGTGTCCAGATTGCAAGGCTATGTTCTAAAAGAGCTGTCTATAGTGCATGAGCGGGCCCGGAAAGCCATGAAGAGTATGGTCAAAGCCTTATGCCCATCTGATGCCCCTCCAAAAAGTATGGAGGGGTTCGCAAACCTGTTCAAAGGTGCCCGGCGCCGTTTCAAGCTATGGAAGGTGTCAGCATGCCAGGAAGGTGCACGAGAGGCATGGGCGATGGTGAAAACTTGCTACACCAGACTCGATCCGAATCATATGGCCCGAGTTGGACCTCAGGGACCGGACAGAAAAGAGATTCCCGTGAACTTGGTATATGACGTGATGATAGCTGCGAAATATTCGTAAGAAGACCGTAGCTTAGACGGCCTTATAGATGACACAGAGAAAGAGTAGGCATTAGATTCTATGTACAAATGTACTTTATCATCGAACTTATCTCCAACCAAACTTGTCAAAATTTGTCATCGCATGCCTTCGGCTTCAACCTCCGAACCAAGAAGTTGGCGTGTTTTCGTATAGCATGTTGGAATGTAATAAACATTCAGTATGTCCGGAAACCAGGCAATCCGGTCATATTGCTCAAAGAGAAAAAATTTGTTCAGGGTGGTATGTTATATTACTATTTTACGTAACAAACATCTTCCAGGGAAAATAGTTTTGTTAGGGGTTCCTTTCCTTGGGACGGCATGCTTAATTATGCATGCCTAGGCTTTGATCCGAATTACGGGCAGACTATCCCGTATTTGCTAGAAGAACGTAAACAACCTGTCATTGCTTGCCTTCAAATTATGCCCTTAAGAATGCTACCTTTCGGCTTCACCCATTTGAGGTACAGATCCGGATACCCAATTGTAACAATCGCAGAGGTACTCCCTTTACACCCTAGCCGAATAATCGGGAACGTATGGTATAAGCACAGGAGCGAGGCAACCCATCTTGGCAAAAACTTAATTCATAGAGGTGCATATAATGGCAAAAGATGTATAGAACAAACGACGTAGACAATGTAAGCCATGAGCTTTTAATAATAAGCTTTTTCAAAGAAGCCCCCAGTTATAGTGGGGTGTATACATTGAAAGATGTGTACCCCTAACAGTATGGTTGATCCAAACATACCCTGGGATAAAAAGGAAAAAAAGAAGGAGAGGAGAAAGAGGAACCTAGTCAAAGTAAAAAATAAAAAAAAGGTGCGACCGAACTATCCGTAGAATCGTCGGAGCCAAGCAGCGTTCCATGCATTGGCTCAAGGCGATTATCCAATGCATTACAAAGGCGATAGGCTCCTCCTATGAGAACCTCATCTATGATGAAGGGGACCTCCCATTTTGGTTTGAGCGTATGCTTCTTCTTCTCCGGGAGACGTAAGACGAGGTCGCCAATGTTATATGTCTTGGCCTGCACTTCTCTGCTTTGGTATCGCCTGGCCTATTGCTGATAAAATGAGGAATGGGCTTTTGCAACACCGTGCTCCTCTTCAAGGCCGTCTAGGTCATCCTACCTTTCGATCTCGGCTTCTTGCTCTTCATGCATACGCACTCGACGTGAGTCATGAATAATGTCGCAGGGTAGGATAGCTTCTACGCCGTACACCATGAATAAATGTGTGTATCCGGTCGTTCGATTAGGCGTAGTCCGCAGACCCCAGAGTACGGAATCGAGTTCCTCAACCCAGTGCTTATTTGATTCCCATAAGGAGCGCACTAGTCCTGGCTTAATGCCGCTCATTATCAGGCCATTGGCCCATTAAACCTGGCCGTTTGTTTGTGGGCGGTAGACGGATGCATAGTCAAGTTTAATGTCCAAGTTAGCACACCAGTTTTTACCTCATCGGCTGTAAAATTGGAGTTGTTAGCTATGATGATGTTGTGCAGGACACCATAGCGGGTACCACACCGGATATAAAGTCAATCACTAGCCCTGCTTCAGCTGTTTTTACTGGTTTGGCCTCTATCCATTTAGTGAATTTATCCACCATCACCAGTCAATATTACTTTCGGTGGCTTCCACCTTTAAGGGTCTGACCATATCGAGCCCCCAGACCGCAAAGGACCAAGTGATGGGGATTTTTCTTAAGGCAGTGGGAGGCATATGACTTTGATTGGCGAAAAGCAGACAGCCCACACAATGTTGGACAAGGGCTTGTGCGTCTGCTCGGGCCGTTGCCAGAAAAAACCTGTTCGGAAAGCTTTGCTTACGAGGGCCCGAGCTGTGGCAAAATGGCCGCCCAAAACAACATGTGTTTCTGCTAAGAGCTGCCGTCCCTCCTATTCGGAGATGCACCTTTGGAGAACTCCGGTAATGCTTTTCTTGTACAGTTCACCTTCGTGTACTTTGTAGGATTTAGAACCGAACTATGCGACGGGCCTCATTTTGATCATCAAGAAGCTCCTGCCTATTAAGGTAGGCCAGGAAAGGTTTGGTTCATGGAGAAATAACGGCCATGATCTCATGAGCAGAGGGTGTTATTTCGGCATCCGATCTCCCGATGATATCTGTATTGTGTTCGGCTGCTGGGGGTGTGACCAGGTCCATACTGGCGTCTCCGGTCTCGCCCTGCCATACCATGGATGGCTTAAAGAGCCTTTCCACAAAGTTATTAGGTCAGACGGGGTCGCGCTTCGCGCCCATGCGAGCGAGGATGTCGGTTGCCTGGTTACCGTCTCGAGCGACATGATGAAATTCAGGCCCCTCAAACCAAGCCGATATTTTTAATACGACGTTTTGATATGCCGCCATTTTTGGATCTTTTGCATCGAACTCTCCATTTACCTGAAATATTGCGAGGTTTGAGTCGACGCAAACCTCTAGGCGATGTATACCCATGGAGACAACCATGCGGAGACCATGTAGAAGCGCCTCCTATTTGGGTGCATTATTGGAGTCCGTATACATGATTTGCAATATGTAGTGGACTGTGTCCCCTGTAGGGGATGTCAAGATGACGCCAGCCACCAGTTCGGCTAGCATTTTAGAGCCGTCGAAGTACATGATCCAGTTGGAGTATGAACTAGTCTCTTTAGGGAGCTCGGCTTCCGTCCATTCGACGACGAAGTCGGCCAGCACATGAGATTTAATAGCTCAGCGTGGCTTGTATGTTATTTTGAATGGTAAGAGCTTAATGGCCCATTTAGCTATGCGGCCGGTGGTGTCCCAGTTGTTGATAATGTCGTTAAGTGGTACTTTAGATGCCACCGTGATCGAACACTCTTGAAAATAGTGTCGGAGTTTTCGGGATGCCATGTAACATCCCAATTTTCAATTTGGATGGTATACATAGATCATCATATGCATATCATATTTATTCTTGCATCTGGTTGAGATCCTAGAAATCTTAAGCAACTCAAGGACCCAAGGAGAGAGTTGGAGGTTTCACAAAATTCATATTTGAATTTTATTCAAATTTGAAGAAAAGGATCAATTTGGTTTTATTATTTTTCTCTCCAATTATTTCCAATATTAAAAATACATGAGAGAAGATAATATGACTTCTTCAAATTAAGAGAAATATTGGAGGAAGAATTTTAAAATCAAATTATGATTTTTCTCGTAATTTATTTGCTATTTTATTCGAATTAGTAAAATATGCATTTTTGAAAATTACATTGTTAGGCCAGAAAAGTGTTCACATTGTTCTAAATATTTTATTTAGACGGTGAAAATTGTTTTTGGCATTTTTAGAAAAAAAAAATTATATTTTATTAGGATTTTCTCTTCGGGAGAATTTTTTAAAAAAACTCCTTCACCCGACCGGGCCAACGGCCCAGCCGAGCGGGCCGAAGCCCACGAACGCCGCCGCCTTCCTCCCGCCGCGCCACCGGACGGACGCCGAGGAGTCCGGCTCGGACTCCTCTTGGCCGCCCCCTCGCCCAAGGAAGCTCCCACCCTCCTCCCCTTTAAAAGCCGAGCTCGAGGCCTCCCTGGACCCCAAGCCGTCGCCGCCATCGCCTCCCGAGCGTTGCCGCCTACCGTTGCTCCGCCGCCGCCCCGCCGTCGCCGCCGCCACCACCCTGCCCCGCACCCATAGCCCCACGCCGCCCCGTGTTGCCAGACGCCGCCGCCGCCGATGCCACCGCCCGCCACCGTTGACCCCGCCGTTTGACCGGTTGGTTTCCTCGGTTAACCTCAGTTTTTTTGTTTCACGGTTTATTGTTTTAGATCGTTTTTTGTTCGGTTAAGTTATTTAGCGAACGTTCGGCCGTTCGTTCGTTTTAACGAACTTTATTCGCTGGATTAGTTCACACAACGAACGTTCTTTCATTAGTTTTTTTCTTTTAGTTTATTTTCGGCCAGGGACTTATCCGCGATTATTTTTATCATGATTTAGCCCTTGATCTTAAAACTAGTATAACTTTTCACTCGTTTATCCAAATTAGACGAAACCAGCGCCAAAATCTTCGTCTCGAACCCCTATTTCCAGTTAAACAACTTGAACATGGTTTTGCTACTATAAAATTTGGCTTCAGTACAGATTAGTAAACGATCTTGTTTCGTTCGTATTTTGAGTTCCGTTGCTCCGTTTGAGTTGAATCTTTTTGCGAATTGTAGCTAATCGCATGTACTTTATGTTGTGATCTAATTCACATGTTAATAATGTTGTTAGGTTTTGACTCTTGTTAGTTTAAGCCGTCACTTGTTTCGTGTTCTATTTGGATCTTTTCTCGAGTTTTCTCGTGTTTTGTTTGAGTGATTGCTTATGTATGCTATTGTTTGTCTATGCTTGATTGCTTATGTATGCTAGTACTTGAATCTATTGATGTGATCTCAACACGTTACTTTAATTAATTATGATGATGGGTTATGATGATACTTTTAATTGGGATTTGAGTTGGAGGAACCTTCTCAAATAATGGGCAACGTGGGAGTAGTTAAATAAATTTATTCCTTTGTTGTAGGGAAAATTTTGCTTTATGCAAAACCACGAAACTTACAGCCTCCACCAGCCAAATATTGCATGTAGATATAGTCTTTGCATTATCATTGCTTTATAGTGTAACTATGCCAGCATATTCCATGTGCTGACCCGTTTCAGGCTGCAGCGTCTTATGTTGCAGACTACTTAGACGACGAATAAGGTGCGATACGTCATTGTTTTGCACTCAGCTATGCTGTTGGAGTTGATGGACTCATTTACCTTCGAAGCTTTCGCAGTTATCTAGTTTAGATGGACTTTAGCCATGATTTAGTTTTGTAATCATACTCTTTATGAGGACTCATGTAATAAGTGTGTGATTGCAACTCTGTTATAATTCCTCGAGTACTGTGCATGTCAGCATTACCGATCCAGGGATGACACTGATGCACAGAGACTTGGTCGTTTGAGGTATGGTTGCTACAAGATGGTATCAGAGCACACGCTGACTGTAGGACGCGATCACTAGAATGAGCCACATGATTTCTCTTCCCTGCTCATTTCTAATTCTCCTCTCTTTCTACTCTATAGATGGCGACCCCGGGAAAAAGTTCACTCGGCCGAATGATGACACCCCTTTCGGAAAGCACTTGAAGGAAGTCACTAAGTATCTGAACATCGGATTACCAAGCTTCACGGGGACTTTTTATACATCTGTACCGGAAGAGGAGCGCTGGAAGATCAAAGTCTGGATACCTGGGAGGACCTTTGCGCCAATAACAGACCATATTGATTTCTACCTGGATGCACCAAGCTAGAGTATTGGAAAGAGCATGGACGTGCATATCACCTTTGGACGCATATGTGAAGTGTATCACAAGGAGCTGGAGAATACTGTCTACCAGATATGTGGCTGCCGAGATGACAAATGGGAGATGATTCGTACCAGGAGGGATGGATCAATTGCAGCTTACATCAAGAGATGGGAGATCATATTCATTGACAGGAGAATCAAAAAATTATCCACACGAAGAAGATCAAGAAACTGGTGAGGAGGAACAACGAGCTGGAAGAGGGGATCAAGTCTACGCGCAATGGATACGAGGAGGAGATTGTTATATTGGTGGAAAAGAATGACGACCAGACAAGGAAGCTACGAGTAATCATGGGAGATCCCGCGCCAAAGAAGGATAACCAGCCAGGAGACCACATCATCCTCGATGACACCGACTCCGACCCTGATAGCGATGATGACTACGTTGATGAAGCTAGAGCAAATATTATGGAGTCTTCTTCTGATGAAAATTTCTACACGACCACCATTGTAATTAGTACTATTTTCCCTCCAAGTAGTTGCAACGATCGAGTTAGTAGTTACAGGATAGACCACTTTTGTAATCTTGTGTGCTATTGATTGAAGTGAAATTGATTGTGTTTGTCTCATGAGAATTATGGGTAGTGAATCTCTCTTAGACCCCTTTTCTATTCTGTTTTATCATACTTTCTAAACCTATCAGATGCCTCTGAGACGTGATAATGGATTTTCCTTCCCACCGGAGCTCACTCAGTTGATCTAGCAATAGAATACCCTGATGCAACTTTTAGTCCAGAATCAGAACCAAGGCAACAACAACAACAACAACCCACCACCACCACCCCCTGTTGATCACCTAGCCCGTTTCCTAAGGTTGAATCCGCCGGTGTTCTCTAGTAGCACCGAGCCGATTGTTGCGGATGATTGGCTCTGCAAGATTGGAAGAGAGTTGACCGCTGCAGGATGCACAGATGCGGAGAGGGTGCGTTTTGTCGAACATCAGCTTGATGGACCCGCAAAATCATGGTGGGAGAATTTCACCGCCACATACCCCGTTGACACTGTTACATGGGATCATTTTCAGCAGGTTTTCTGCACTTCCCATGTATCAGCAGGAGCTATGAGCATGAAGAAGCACGAGTTTCGCAACCTGCGCCAAGGAGGATGTACAGTGGGCCAGTATGTGGATGACTTTAGTAAGTTAGCACGCTATGCCCCTGATGACATAGCTACAGATGCCACTAAGCAGGAGAAGTTTCCGGAAGGACTGAATGGTGAGCTGAGCATGTAGTTGATGGTGGCAACATTCAACAACTACCAGGAGTTGGTAGACAGGGCTCTTATGATTGAAGGCAAGAAGCAACAGATTCATAATCGCAAGAGGATGTATGGACAGGGAAGGTACACTTCAGAAGCTTAGCAGAAGCCCCGCTACTCCCCATACTCGAGAGGACATACCCACAACCATGGAGGACACACGCACAACGGAGCAAGTTCACACAACCATAGTGGCTCCACGAATGGCAAAGGGAATGGAGGAAGCATCATCCAGAACCGTTCCAACCCTTCAACGCCGGCCAAGAGGGATCTGAGCCACATTACCTGTTTCAAGTGCTAGAAGACCGGACATTATGCTACTGAATGTCCTGAAGCAAAGAATGGAAATGGCAATGGAAGTTTTGCCAAGAAGCCCAACCCCTTCACCAAAGGTCAGGTGAACCACATCAGAGTGGAGAAGATTGAGGATCAACCCAACGCAGTTGTCGGTAAGTTTATGATTAATGTATTTACTGCACTTGTTCTTTTTGATACTGGTGCATCACATTCATACATATCAAGGGGATTTGTGGATAAGTATAACCTGCTAACCCAAGCCCTTAGGTCACCCATGTTAGTAAGCTCACCCGGAGCAGAGTATATGGCCAGCCTATGGTGTGATCGGTTACCCTTGAGGATTGGTAACTATGTGTTTCCCTCGGACCTGATAATTTTGGAGTCACAAGGTTTGGATATAATATTAGTCATGGATTGGTTATCGAAGTATGGAGGGAACATTGATTGTGCTAGTAAGTCGATATTCCTTACCACCCCAGAAGGAAGAAGGATCAAGTATGTATCCCGGCATGTGATGAAGAGGACTCAAGTGAATTCCTTATCAGGAGTTGTACAGGAGGAAGTACTAGTGGTGAAGGATTACCCCGATGTATTTCCGGAGGAGTTACCACACGTGCCACCGGATCGAGAGATTGAGTTTTTGATTGAGCTATTGCCAGGCACCGGGCCAATATCAAAGAGACCGTATCGGATGCCCGCAAAACATTTGGAAGAAATTAAGAAGCAAATTAAGGAGTTACTGAATAAAGGTTACTTTCGACCAAGTTCATCACCTTGGGGAGCCCCAGTGCTTCTACTGGAGAAGAAGGATGGATCATTAAGGATGGTAGTTGATTATCATGCGTCGAATGAAGTGACGATCAAGAAAACATACCCTTTACCGAGCTAAAGTTTGACCAGTTGAAAGGAGCTAAAGTTTGTTTGACCAGTTGAAAGGAGCTAAAGTTTTCTCTAAGATAGATCTTCAATCAGGTTATCACCAGTTGAAGATTCGAGAGTAGGATATACCTAAGATAGGTTTTACCACAAGGTACGGGCTATACGAGTATACCGTTATGTCATTTGGTCTGACTAACGCGCCTGCCTATTTCATGAACATGATGAACAAAGTGTTTATGGAGATTTTGGATAAGTTCTTCGTGGTGTTCATTGATGATATATTGGTCTACTCGAAGAATTGAGAGGAGCATAAGGAACATTTGCGCTTGGTTCTTGAGAAGCTCAGAGAACATCAGTTATACGCCAAGTTCAGCAAGTGTGACTTTTGGTTAAAGGAAGTTGGATTTCTTGGACATGTTATATCCGAAGAAGGAATAGCAGTAGACCCTACCAAGGTTGGTTCTGTGACTAAATGGGTGGCACCCACATCATTTGGAGAGATCAGGAGTTTTCTCAGACTCGCAGGATATTACCGGAGGTTCATTGTGAATTTCTCCAGGATTGCAAAGCCCATGATGGAGTTATTAAAGAAGGACACCAAGTTTAAATGGACTGAGGAGTGTGAAGCCAGTTTTCAGGAGTTGAAGAAACATTTAGTTACAACCCCAGTGCTGATTCTTCCAGATCAACGAAAGGATTATCAAGTGTATTGCGACGCTTCACGTCGAGGACTTGGAGCAGTGCTTATGCAGGATGGAAGAGTTGTTTCATATGCATCACGACTGCTTAAACCCCATGAGTTGAATTATGCTACACATGATTTGGAGTTAGCAGCCGTAGTGCATGCACTGAAGCATTGGAGACATTTTCTCATCGGAAACCATTGTGAGGTATACACGGATCATAAGAGTTTGAAATATATCTTCACACAAAAGGAGTTAAATCTCAGACAGAGGCTATGGTTGGATCTCATTAAGGATTATGATATGAGACTACACTATCATCCTGGAAAGGCCAATGTAGTAGCAGATGCATTGAGTCGCAAGAGTTATGTCAATACGCTCATGACCAGAGGATTACCCAAGGAGTTAGCAGAGGATCCTCGCGAGCTATGTTTGGAAATAGTTCCAAGAGGTTATGCAGCAGCATTGGAAATTCAGTCCACTTTGATGGGTAAGATCAGAGAGGCCCAGAAGACTGGCAAGGAGATTCCCGAGATAAAGGAAAGTATGAGCAAAGGAAAGGCTAAAGGATTTCCTGAGGATGAGCATGATACTTTATGGTTTGAGGATCGTGTATATGTGGCAAATGACCCCGAGATCAGGAAGTTGATTCTGCAGGAGGCCCATGATTTGTCGTATACAATTCACCCAGGAAACACTAAGATGTATCTAGATTTGAAGGGAAGTTTCTGGTGGACAGGAATGAAGAAGGATATTGTCGAGTATGTAGAAGTATGTGATGTATGTCAGAGAGTTAAAGCAGAGCATCAGAAGCCAGCTGGATTGCTACATCCATTGCCGATATCTGAATCAAAGTGGGATAAGCTTGGCATGGATTTTATCACTGGATTGCCCAGGACTCGTTCAGGCTATGACTCTATCTGTTATTGTGTAATGAAGTTGGAGATCGACAGTTATTCGGACCAGATCTAATCAAAGACTCTGAAGAGAAGGTTAAGTTGATTCGCGATAGACTCAAGGTAGCCCAGTCCAGGCAGAAGAGTTATGCGGATTCTAAACGCAAGGAGATCGTTTATGAAGTCGGAGACAGAGTATATCTTCGTGTGTCCCCGCTTCGAGGACTTAAGCGTTTTGGAGTTAAGGGAAAGCTAGCACCACGTTATGTGGGACCATACCGAGTTATGGAACGTATGGGAGAAGTTGCATACAAGTTGGAATTGCAAGAAGGATTGTCAGGAGTTCACGATGTGTTTCACGTTTCCCAGTTGAAGAAGTCACACGCGGAGATGGCCGATATTCCTCTGAGAGATACAGTGCCACTTGAAGTGATTCAGTTAGATAGTGATTTCACTTATGAGGAGAAGCCAGACAAGATTCTCGAGTTTTCTAGCCGAGTTACTCGCGGCAAGGTTATCAAGTTTTGCAAAGTTCAGTGGAGCCACCATACCGAGGAGGAAGCCACCTGGGAGTGGGAGGAAGACCTAGGTATAGACCATACAAACCTTTTTGCAGACCAACCCGAATCTCGAGGGTGAGATTCATCTTAAGGGGGGTAGGTTTGTATCATCCCAATTTTCAATTTGGATGTTATACATAGATCATCATATGCATATCATATTTATTCTTGCATTTGGTTGACATCCTAGAAATCTTAAGCAACTCAAGGACCCAAGAGAGAGTTGGAGGTTTCACAAAATTCATGTTTGAATTTTATTCAAATTTGAAGAAAATGATCAATTTGGTTTTATTATTTTTCTCTTCAATTATTTCCAATATTAAAAATACATGAGAGAAGATAATATGACTTCTTCAAATTAAGAGAAATATTGGAGAAAGAATTTTAAAATCAAATTATGATTTTTCTGGAATTTTATTTGCTACTCCCTTCGTCCCATAATGTAAGATGTTTTTTGACACTACACTAGTGTCAAAAATGTTTTATGGGACGAGGGGAGTATTTTATTTGAATTAGGAATTATGCATTTTTGAAAATTGCATTCTTAGGCCAGAAAAGTGTTCACTTTGTTCTAAATATTTTATTTTAGACTGTGAAAATTGTTTTTGGCATTTTTAGAATTTTTTATATATTTTATTAGGATTTTCTCTTCGGGTGAAATTTATTTTTTTAGAAAAAAAAGTCCTTCGCCCGACTGGGCCAACGGCCCAGCCGAGCGGGCCGAAGCCCACCAGCGTCGTCGCCTTCCTCCCGCCGCCCCGCCACACGGATGCCGAGGAGACCGGCTCGGACTCCTCTTGGCCGCCTCTCGCCCAAGGAAATCGCCGCCCTTCTCCCCCTTTAAAAGCCGAGCTCGAGGCCCCCCTGGACCCCAAGCCGCCGCCGCCATCACCTCCCGCCATTGGCTGCCGAGCACCGCCGCCTGCCGCGGCGCCGCCATCGCCGCCACCCCACCCCGCAGCCCCGCTCCGCCCCGCGCCGCCTAACGCCGCAGCCGCCGATGCCACCGCCCGCCGCCGTTGACCCCGCCGTTTGACCGATTTGTTTCCTCGGTTAACCCCAGTTTTTTTTGTTTCGCGGTTTATTGTTTTAGATCGGTTTTTTTCACTCGGTTAAGTTATTTAGCGGATGTTCGTCCGTTTGTTTGTTTTAACGAAGTTTATTCGCCGGATTAGTTCAGACAGCGAACGTTCGTTCGTTAGTCTTTTTCTTTTTAGTATATTTTCATCCAGGGACTTATCCGCGATTATTTTTACCGTGATTTAGCCCCTGATCTTAAAACTAGTATAACTTTTCACTCGTTTATCCAAATTAGATGAAACCAGCGCCAACATCTTCATCTCGAACCCCTCTTTCCAGTTAACCAACTTGAACATGGTTTTGCTACTTTAAAACTTGACTTTAGTACAATCAGTAAATGATCTTGTTTCGTTCGTATTTTGAGTTTCGTTGCTCCGTTTGAGTTGAATCTTTTTGTGAATTGTAGCTAATCACATGTACTTTCTGTTAAGATCTAATTCACATGTTAATAATGTTGTTAGGTTTAGACTCTTGTTAGTTTAAGCCGTCACTTGTTTCGTGTTCGATTTGATCTTTTCTCGAGTTTTCTCGTGTTTCGTTTGAGTGATTGCTGATGTATGCTATTGTTTATCTACGCTTGATTACCCGGAGTGAGAAGCTTGTTACTACGAATCTCTAGAGTTTGCAGATCGTCAGCAAGGCAAGTTACACTTTGATCATACTCTTTTATACCCAGTTTTACAATGCATTAGTTCTGCCCCACAGATATTTGCATTGGTAGGATTGGGAACATGTGGTTTTGGTTGTAGTGCTTGAGGTAGGAACCAAATACCTTTTGATCATCCCGGGAATATACGTTATGCTTATTATTGCTTAGCCATGCTCGTAGACGGGGATTGGATCGTGTTTCACACATGGAAGTTTGAGAGTTCTTTTAATTGGATAACTTTAAGGTGGCAACTTTAATACACATCTGGGTGGATTGGTTTAGGCACTTGGAGTACCCACTATTGTCTCTTTTGGAAATCTCGGAGTACCCGTGTGATTATCCTATGGAATGCCACCTAGGATCAAAGGGATCATAAGATTATTCATGCTAGAAACTTTCGTCTGCAGCCACAAGCCATTATGGGCTCTGGCATAGTTGAGTAAGTTGCGTGAGCTCTTGAGGAGGTAGACTAGCAGATGTAGAGGGTTGTAGGTGGTACTGTCTACCCGGAGTAGAGAGTTAATGCTTCAAAAAGGCTATGTCTCGATCATCCGATCATGGATGCGGTCGAGTCTTGTGGGGAAAAGTGCTCAAACCTCTGCAAAGTGTATAAACTAATCATGGTTAGCCATGTCCCCGGTTATGGATGTCTTGAGTATCTAGTACTTGAATCTATTGATGTAATCTCAACACGTTACTTTAATTAATTATGATGATGGGTTAATGATGATACTTTTAATTGGGATTTGAGTTGGAGGAACCTTCTCAAATAATGGGCAACATGGGAGTAGTTAAATAAATTTATTCCTTTGTTGTAGGGAAAAACTTTGCTTTCTGCAAAACCATGAAACTTACAGCCTCCACAAGGAAAATATTGCATGTAGATATAGTCTTTGCATTATCATTGCTTTACAGTGTAAGTATGCCAGCATATTCCATGTGCTGACCCATTTCGGGCTGTAACGTCTTATGTTGCGGACTACTCAGACAACGAATAAGGTGCGATAGGTCGTTGTTTTGCACTCAGCTATGCCATTGGAGTTGATGGACTCATTTAACTTCGAAGCTTCCGCAGTTATCTAGTTTATATGGCCTTCAGCCATGATTTATTTTTGTAATCATACTGTTTATGAGGACTCGATGTAATAAGTGTGTGATTGAAACTCTATTATAATTCCTCGAGTACTGTGCGTGTCAGCAATACCGATCTAGGGATGACATTGATGCAAAGAGACTTGGCCGTTTGAGGTATGGTCGCTACATGCCATAAAGACTATGTAAGCTATCTTTTGGTAGTGAGGGTATCGGGATTTTCATGGTGTGAGGACCTCTGATACGTAATAGACTGGCCTTTGGATGGAGAATTTATGTCCCTCTTCCCCTCGCTCTACGACGAGTACAGCGCTTACTACCTGGTGAGTTGGGGAGATATAAAGCAACATAGGCTCGCCAATACCTGGGGCAGCTAGGATTGGGTTACCTGCTAGTAAGGTTTTTATTTCTTCCAATCTGGTTGTGGCCGCTTCCGTCCATTCAAAGTTGTCGGTGCATCTAAGAAGTCTGTAAAGTGGTAATGCTTTTTCTCCTAATCTAGAGATAAAGCGGCTCAAAGCCGCCACGCACCCTGCTAGCTTTTGGACCTGCTTTAGGTCTATTGGTGTAGCCAATTGCGACAAGGCTACGATCTTCGCTGGATTTGCTTCGATTCCTCTATGGGAAACAACGAACCCTAGTAGCTTTCCGGCTGGGACACCGAAGACACATTTTCCGGATTGAGTTGTATATCGTATGTTCAGAGGTTGTCGAAGGTGAGGCAAAGATCATCCACCGATGATTCCACGTGTTTGGTTTTAATGACCACGTCGTCCACATTTCTTCAACTGTCTTGCCGATTTGTTTTTCCAAGCATGTTTGAATCATGCGTTGGTAAGTGGCACTAGCGTTTTTAAGCCCAAAGGCATAGTGTTGAAACAGAAAGGGCCATATGGAGTGATTAACGCCGTTGTGGCCTGGTTGAACTCCTTCATTTTAATCTGATGGTATCCGGAGTAAGCGTCAAGGAAACATAATGAGTCGTGTCCTGCAGTTGCATCGATGATCTGATCAATGCGGGGTAACGGGAAAGGATCTTTTGGGAAAGCCTTATTGAGGCCTTTGAAATCAACACAAAGGCACCAGGATTTGTCCTTCTTCGGCACCATGACCAAGTTGGCTAGCCAATCCGGGTGTTTGATTTCTCTGATGAACCCGGCCTCAAGCAGTTTGGCTAGCTCTTCCCCCATAGCTTGTCGCTTGGGTTCAGAAAATCACCGCAGCATTTGCTTGACTGGTTTGAAACCTTTGATTATGTTGAGGATATGTTCGGCTAGTCTGCATGGGATCCCAGGCATGTCCGAAGGGTGCCAGGCGAAGATGTCTCAATTTTCACGCAGGAACGCGCATAAGGTGGCATCTACCGCTGGATCCAGCTATGCTCCGATGGACGTTGTTTTATTGGTGTCCGTCAGGTGCACTTGAAATTTAACTATTTCATCTGCTGGCTTGAAAGAGGTGGATTTAGGTCTCTTATCGAGAATCACATCATCCTTGTCCACCGTGGATCGTAGGGTGGTTAGTTCTTCAGCCGCTAAGGCTTCGGATAGTGCCTCAAGGGCCAAGGATGCAGTTTTGATTTCAGTACGGAGTGCTTTATCTGGTCGCTCGAAATTGTGATTATTCCATTGGGCCCTGGCATTTTAAGCTTCGTGTGCCCGTAATGGGGTATAGCTTGGAAGGGTGAGAAAGCGTCACGCCCGAGAATGGCGTGATATCCGCTATTGAAGGGAACCACGTGGAAGAGCAACTCTCTGGACCTGTAATTTTTAGGCATGCCAAATACTACATCCAATTTAATTCTCCTAGAGCATCGTGATTCTTGACTGGGGATGATGCCTCGAAAGGTGGTACTACTTTGCTTTATGTGTGTTCTATCAACCTGCATTTTGTCAAGTGTGCCCTCGTAGATGAGGTTAAGCCCACTGCCGCCGTCCATGAGCACTTTGGTGAGTCGAAAGTCGTCCACAATGGGGTTTAGCACTAGAGCAGCGGGTGCTCGGACCGATCGGGCCTTTGGTTCCTCGTCAGCAATGAAGGTTATTGTCGCGTCATTCCATGGGCTTGTGGGGTTACTTGGGGGCTTTAGCGAGGTCACGGAATGCCCTTTACGCCGATTATTTGAAGAGAAAGTCTTGAAGACCGTGAGGACATTAAAATTGTCCTCCTCTGGAGAATGCTTCTCTGGAGTGGTGGTGGTGAGGATGGCCTCCCCATTCTTAGCTACCTGCCGGAGTACCCAACATGCTCGGAGGTTGTGAGTTGTGTCTGTGCTTGGAGTCGCATGTATCGGACAAGGCTTGTCGAGGAGTTCGTCAAGAACGGACATGTATCCTATGAAGGGTTTGTTCTTTCTGTCGATAGACTTATGGTCGGATGCCTCGTAAGGGTGTATCCGTTTAGCTCGGGCAGTACACTACTTAAAGGCAGCAAGTTCTAGTTGGGTTTTCTGGGCCTTCCATGTGCTTTCCATCACGCATTACTTCTGTACTATATGCGATAGTTCCATGAAACTCTATATGCGATGGCGGTTGAGGGTATTCCGTATTCCCTCGTTGATACAATTGCGATGAAAGACCGAGACTGCATCATCGTTACAACAATCTTTAATATTGTTTTTTGCAAGTAGGAACCTGGCCCAAAAGTGATGGACCATTTCCTGAGGTTGTTGCCATACATACACCAGGTCGTATATGTCTAGAGGGCCTGAATTACTTGGAGAGTATTGATTGTGGTGGGTGGGTGGGCTAAAACTTGAGTCCTAACCCAATTTTGTGTTCGGAGCTTGCAAAATCTCCGAGGTCACGAGTTTGGGTCTGGGAAGATCCAAGCACTCCACGGACCCTATGTCCGACTCTAGGTTCAGGGGATGCGGACTCCCATCCAAGGGAAGGGTATCCGACTCAAGGGGTTCGGAGACCCGAACATATCTGCTTTTTAATATAGGGGAAGAAGTTTTATCGGCTCGTTCCTTGACGACCACTACCAGGTGGGTGATCAGCGGGAGATTGATTTCCCTCTAGTCAGGTTTAAGCCCAATCCAATCATAGTCTGTTGAATCCCCCAGGGCGGTGATGCGATATAGCAGCTCGTTTAAGGATGAGATGTCCGCTGGATCCATCTTCTCGGAGTATTCGAGACACATGTAGGGATGGTGTTTGACGATCATGGGGACAATGTTGGCTTAATGGCCATGCAAGTACACATGGTGAAATCACCGAGCTGGAGGATCTGTCTGAGGTTAGGCACCTTCCAGAAGTGATGTCTCTATTGATGACAAGGCGAGCCATAGATCGCTTTTCGTGACTACACAGTAGAGCTATCAATGAAAGCACCAATGTCGGTGTCAAAACCGGCAGATCTCGGGTAGGGGGCCCAAGCTATGAGTCTAAGGATCAATGGTAACAAGGGACAATGGGGGCACGATGTGTACCCAGGTTTGGGCCCTCTTAAAGGAGGTAAAACCCTACGTCGTGCTTGATTGTATTCGATGAGTATAGGGGTTACAAGGCTTGATCTACCTCGAGATTGTAATGGCTAAACCCTAGCTGTCTAGCCTATGATTATTCTGATAGCCTTTACGGACTAAACCCTCCGGTTTATACACACATCAGAGGGGCCTAGGGTTGTACAGAGTCAGTTTACAAAAGATAGAAACGGTATATCGGACACCAAACTTGCCATCCACACACACAGGAGTCCTATCTGAACATGGGGTATAACCTTCGGCTTTATCTTCATGGCTCATCGGCATGGCCCATATCGAATAGGCCGGACACCTGAGGACCCCCCGAATCCAGGACTCCCTCAGGTCTTGTGCCAGAGTGAGCCGGTGGAGTCTTCGTCGACTGAACCCAACTGCAAGAGGAGAAAAGCAGTTGGCCTAACGACGCTTCCCTGTCATCCTGTCCCTCGCCGTTCACATTGTCTCACGGGGTGGCTGTCTGCCGCCAAGGGATAGGAGGGGACTGCCCCCCCCCCCAAACCCAATAGTCAGGCAGGTTGTGAATTGTCAGGAGGAGCTTAGGGTTATCAGTATTTGCAGGTTGTGAACTATGTTTGTGTTGTGTATTTTGAGACTACTTTCATATATGAATGTCTTCTGAATTTTAGATTTGCGGTATTGAGCATATGAAGTATTTTATGAATTCTATAGATCTATTTTTAGCACCTAAAAAGATGCAGTTTCATATAAAAGTGCAGACAATGTGATTCTCAGAGAAGAAGCTGCAAGTTTCAGTTTCGGATAAGAAACTATAATTTTCATAGGCTGAGCATTATATTAACACGCCCTTTTCAAACAGGGATAACATCATGTTGGAAGTTTTATTCATGGTCAAAAATGGAACTACCAGCCAGTTAACATCATGCTGATCAACATTCATGCATAGCACATCTTCATATGTTGCACAATCAAAAAGATATGCTATTTTCAAAATGCCCACACAATGTCGAGTGTGCGAAAAACAGAGAAAACAAGGAACGAAGTTTTGGCAAGTGTTGGACATGGTGTGCGTAGATGACAATGGAGACACACATGTCAATAATGGCAAAGGCAAAAAAATGGAGATATTTTCACTGCATCGGGTGGAATCGAACCCAGCCTGAATAGCGATCGGGTAGTGTCACTTGGCCACTGGGCTAGTTCAGTAGTTTTGCTGGAAATAAGGCACAACATCTACCATTACTGTATCTGTCTACCATTGTGAACATGCTGAACAAACGAGAGGAATCTGGAGAGGATTGTACGTAGAGAGGCGGACAATCGGGACCCACCAGGTCTATGGCCGTACGCAAGCAAGTGCCTCATTGGAAAAAAAATACTTCCTCCTAATGCTATACTGACATTGGGTCCCACGGGTTTGTCAACATAGTTACATGTTTTTTAGGTGCTTCCTCCTAATGCTATACTGACATAAAGGAGATAAATTTACAACGAAGCTGGGGAGATGGCAGGTATCATTTATTATTAGTGGGCCAGCAAGTATCAGCTGGGTTGTGGGCTGCCCTGTCTAGGCTTTGTTTTTTAACATGTGCAGCCCACGACATGTCGGTTTGTATTTTCTTGAGGGTCGTCATGTATTGATCGGCCTATGGACCTCCCATCCTAGGTTTTATTTTTCCTGAAACATCCGCAGCCCAACTTATGTTTTTTTTTTGAAGAAAACACAAAGGTTTGTTCTATTTTTCTATATAAGGGTAGGAACGCCAGGTCCAACTTATGTTCCTCTTCTAACTATTTATATATATTTATATTATTTTATATGGTATTATATATTATTGTTATTGTCATCATATATTTAATAGATACTTACATATATAAGAAAACAATATCCCACATCTTATTAACTTATAAAGATAATTTTTTAACAATAAAATCCTAGATTTTTTTTATATTAAGGCAACGAAAATCGTGGTGATTATGTACGAAACCTTGGTAAGATTTAAGGACCAATGTAATAATAAAGCACTTATTATTTAAATATATTTATAAGAAAATGCTCAACCCCTGTTTATTTTTTGATAACATTGTTGCGCCCAACCCAACATTATAATTAGAACTAGCCCAGCAAAATCATGTTTTTCGAGAAAGTGCAAATGGGCTGTAATTTTTTAGGAAAAAATAAATGGGTCGCATGGACGCTACATCATTTGTTCAGCCAGCCCAGCAAATTCGTGTATTTCGAGAAAGTGAAAATGGGCTGTAGTTTTAAAAAAATAGGCCGCATGGACGCTACATTATTTGTTCACCCAGCCCAGTAAATGGACTATAATTCTCAAAAAAAATATCAAATGGACTATAAATTCTGAAAAAATGGGTTGAATATGTGCCACATTTTCGGAGGCTGAAATGTGGGCCAATAGGCTGAAGCCAACGCAAGTCGTTGTCAACTTAGTCAACAAATGATTCTGACATCGATACTCATTGGATTAACATCCAGCAACCGGCATCCATCTTCAATCTCTCGTCTTCTTCCTCCAGCGCCGCCGGGACCACCTGCTCCTGCCTCCTACTGCTAGTAGCTCTGCATAGCATGCTTCGCTATGAAGCGCTACCCCACCGCCGGCTAGGCCATCCCTCCACCCCTCCACACCTCCTATTCTTCTCCACCGACTACCGAACCACGCTGCACCAGAACCAGTTAACCCTTGTACACCTCTCCGTCTACATCTTCCCATCTTTGGCTCGTTGTTGTCCAGGCCTCACCGTCGTCCACCACCTTGGATGCGCTCAGGACGGCATGGCAAACGTGGTCAATAAACAAGAGTCGTTTGAAGGGGACTGTACATGGAGAGGCCGACAGTGGGGATGCACCAGGTCCATGGACGCACTTATGAAACCGCCTTCTTACACTACAAAAAAAGACACATCCGTGACATTTTGGGCCGAACGAAATTTTTTTCTGTCATACTTATGACACTTCTATGATGATAATTGTGACAAAACCCGGTATCATCATAGATGTGGTGGGCTCCTACTTCTATGACAAAAACTCATGACAGAAAATGGGCTTTTCGTCCTGGGCGGGCCGGAGACGCATCTGCATGACATTATTTGGGCCATCCATGACAGAAAAAACCATGGTAGAAGCGAGGGCGAGGAAAATATCGGGGTGTTCCCGGTTATGGTGGGTGGTCGGGGCCGAGTGATGCACGGAGGTTTGCGTGTTTCTCTCGTACACACACGCGCGTGGGTGCGAGGCGTTGGGCTCTAACTGAACCCGAGCGATTGCACTGTAGGCTACGCGTTACTGAACCCGAGCGATCGATCGATGGCTGTTAACTGAACCCGAGCGATCGAGTGATTCCTTCGCTATTGCTGCTAACTGAAGCCGATCGATGCTGCCCCTGGATGAATAGTGAGCATTGCGGGAGGGGGGGGGGTTGGATGAACAGTGAGCGGTGGGGGTGGATGAACAGGACCCCGTGGTGTTGCCTCTTGATGAACAGGACTCCGATTGATCGAGCCGGTTGGGGCTGGATGAATAGGACCGCGTGGAGGGATGGATGAACAGGATGACCCCGTGGAGGGCTGGATGAATAGTAGATGGTGGAGGGGTGGATGAACAGTAGCCCATGGTGGGGTGGTTAAACAGGAGCCCGTGGAGAGGGGTGGTTGAACAGTAGCCGGTGGAGTAGCGTGCAGTGGAGGCTGGATGAACAGGAGCCCGTGGATGAACAGTCGCAGGTGGAGGCTGGAGGAGGTCGACGGTGGATGAATAGTAGTCAGTGGAGGCTGGAGGAGGTCGACGGTGGAGATGAATAGTATCCAGTGGAGTTCCGTTTTGCAGTATGCCACACCCCTCCCGATGAACAGGACCACCATTTCGACCGTAGCGCTCCAACACAAGTCTGTTTCCTGTATTTTGCGGTACGCCACACCCCTCCCGATCAACAGGACCCCGTTTCAACCATAGGAGGTCCAACACAAGTCTGTTTACTCCATTTTGCGGTATGCCAGACCCCTCCCGATGAACAGGATCCCGTTTTGAGCGTGGCCGGTCGAACACAAGGCCGTTTCCTCCGTTGTGCGGTACGCCAGGCCTCATTTCCATCGCATGCTATGTCCAAGCCGGTTGGCTCCCACGGGTTCCGTTGCCACCCCATGAACACGACGCATTCCGTTGCCTCCCCATGAACATGACGCATTCCGTTGCCTCCCCATGAACACGATAATGACATAGTTTCTCCGTTCTGACCCAACCATGTACACGAGCCCTGGCCATACGTATGCACGAGTAGGTGTTCGAGACCCCGCCCGTATGTACATACGTGGCCGTATTTACTTTCTTGCACCCTAGCCGTTGTACGTACGTGTACATGCTACGTGTGCGCCTCTACTACGACACATGCACGCCTCTACTACGACACGTGCGCGCCTCTACATCGACCAGTATGTACGTACACGTTTGCGACCAGTATGACAACGCTACATACGCTTCAACCAGGTGGGTCCCGACTGTCAGGCACTTCCTTACGTGCGAAGATGTAGCTGGTGGGTCCTAGCAGTTAGGGGGTGAATCAGTTTTTTTGCCCGGACGCACTTCCTTCTGTGCGAAGATGTAGTTGGTGGGTCCTAGCTGTCGGCGTTCTGGGAACGGGGGTCCCCAGACTTGCCTGCCTGCGGCGTGGCTCAAGTGGTGGCCCAGTACGGCCCATCTTCACCAGCTCAAGCTCAAGACCCTTGCATGGGGCCAAGCCTCGCGGGGCGGACGACGCAAGGCTTCCTCAGGAGCGGCCTCACCAGGCAGGCTCACGAGGAGGCGAAGAGATCAAGGCAAGGGTACCTCACGAGGTGCCCATGACGCAAGCCATGATGACCGAGACCAGGCGGGAGCCAGGCGGGCGCCGGCTTGCGCAGTGTCCTTGTTTCCTCTTTGGTGCAAAGGGGGAAAGCACAGGCGTGGAGTACCGAGGCATCAAGCAAAGGTTACCATTTCGGTGCAACGATACCAAGACCAGCAGAGCGGCAGGATGGAGGTCACCGTGGAGCCCAAGACGGTGTCATCGCCAGTGCCTTTGGCAGCCGAAGACCAACTTTAGTCAGGATAACTTGTACTATATGTTCCCCTCCAAAATGGTCATTGTTGGCGCCCTTCCCGCTCAATATTTGGGAAGAGGGCCAGGGCCTCTATATATAGAGCTAGCCACCACAGTAGAAGAGAGATCCCATCGAGTTCTCATCAGACCCAGAGGCGATCGAGCTCACCCAAGTAGTTCATCGCGCCAACCCAAGAACACCTCTCGTGAGGTTGTTCTTCCCCTTGTACTATTCCTCATCAGCCCCAGAGGCAATCCACCACACCACAAACTAGAGTGGGGTATTACACCACAACGGTGGCCCGAACCAGTATAAATCTTGTGTTCCTTGTGCTGTTCATCGTTTTAGCTTAGATTCTTAGCGAGGCGTTCGGACGTGGATCGATAGGGGAAGGATCTTCGCGCGCACCCCAGAGTTCAAACCTTAAGGGTTTTGCCGGAACCCCACGTTCGACATTTGGCGTGCCAGGTAGGGGTGCGCCGAAATCGTACTTCCGCTGTTCCACGTTTGATCGTTCGTCGTGTCCATGGCTGACGCTCGCCAGGCTCGCACCGAGTGTTGGGCTGCTCTCGCTGCCCAGGTCGCCCAGACGGCCCCCGTCGGCGGGTGTCCCCGTCATTCTCCATCACCTGACGCCAACGCCGCCACCGGCCCGGCAGGGAACGAGCAGCAGGCGTCGTCGCTGCATCCCTCGGTGCAGTGAGAAGGCCGCACCGCCACTCCGTCGCTGACTCCAGCTGGTTCGTCATCGCACGCCCATCGTGGTCCCACGAACGCGCATGCCGTGTTGCTCCTGGCGCATGAGCTTCTGCACTACCATCCCGTTGACGACCTCTATGAGGAGTGGCTCGCTCGCATCACCGAGCTCGTCAGCACCGCAGGGGGCTCCCCTGCGCCGTCCCTCTCGCTTCCTCGCCCTCTGTCCTGCGCGGGTGATGCAGCTCAGGAGGTGCCTCCGCCACCTCCTCCCCAAGAAGGTGCCCTGGCTCCAAGACGCGCGGCCCCTGGACGAGACCCACCGCGTCCAGCGCCCGCGTGACAAGAAAGGAGCTACCAAGAAATCCCTCTTCCCAAAGAAGGTGTTCGCGTGCTTCCTGCACCGGCACGTCATGACCGCATCCCTGCGCCAGCACATCAAGACCCCGCGCTGCCCTTGGCAGCGGCGCGCGGGAATCCCCGGGAGCAAGCCCCGCGTCAGCAGAGAGCTCCGGTGGCCACCGCAGGTTGTCGCGCCTTCACCACAAAGCTATGCAGTGTCGCCTGGCCGGGCAAGTTCAAGCCGGACCTGCCTCCCCGCTACGACGGCACTGCTGACCCCGTGGAGTTCCTGCAGCTCTATGAGCTGGGCATCGAAGCGGCCAACGGAGATGAAAAGGTCATGGCGAACTGGTTTCCCATGGCGCTCAAGGACGGTGCCCGCACCTGGCTCCTGAACCTGCCTCCCGGCACGATCTCCTCCTGGGACGAGATGCGCACCCGCTTCATCGCCAACTTCCAGGGCACTCGCGACCGTCCTCCGGCCGTGGGTGACCTGCGCCGCATCAAGCAGCAACCCGGACAGACCCTGCAGAAGTACATCCAGCGTTTCAACAGCGCTCGCCTCAAGATTCCCAATGTGATTGAGGAGGCCATCATCTCAGTGTTCTCTGACGGCGTCTGCGATGTCAAGATGAAAGAGGAACTGGCGATCCATGAAGATCTGTGCACGTCTCTGAAGATGTTCAACCTGGAGACCAAGTGCGCGAGGGCTGAGGAGGGACGTATTTCCCTTCTTGAGCTCCCAGCTGCTGAGCCAGAAGAGAAGAAAGCCAATGCCAAGGATGTGAAGCGCAAAGGAGCAACTGTGCTCGCAGCAGAGCCGGATACGAAGCGCGATAGGCACCAGCCGGAGTCGTCCAAGGGTAGTCGGTACTGCGTGTATCATGATCTCCACACTCACAACACCAACGAATGCCAAGAGCTCAGAGCCGTGCGAGAAGGACGTGTCGGTCGAAGCCCCGAGGGCAAAGATCGGAGCTACGGCCGAGGCGGAGGAAGAGGTGGAGGACGATGGGACGACCGTGGCCCTCGCCAAAGGTGGCGTGACCGGCCTCGCGAGGACCGCCGGCAGTACCAGTGATACGTCTCCAACGTATCTATAATTTTTTATTGTTCCATGCTATTATATTACCCCTTTTGGATGTTTATGGGCTTTATTTTACACATTTATATCATTTTTGGGACTAACCTACTAACCGGAGGCCCAACCCGTATTGCTGTTTTTTTGCCTATTTCAGTATTTGGAAGAAAAGGGATATCAAACGGAGTCCAAACAGAATGAAACCTTCGGGAGCGTGATTTTTGGAATGAACGTGATCCAGAGGACTTGGAGTGAAAGTCAAGAAGCAGCCAAGGCTCCCACGAGATAGGAGGGTGCCCCCCCTATAGGGCGCGCCCCTATCTCGTGGGCCCCTCGGGCGTCCACCGACGTACTTCTTCCTCCTATATAAGCCTACATACCCCAAAAACATCCAGGGAGCAGACGAAACACAATTTCCACCACCGTAACCTTCTATATCCACGAGATCCCATCTTGGAGCCTTCGCCGGTGTTCTGCCGGAGGGGGAATCGACCACGGAGGGCTTCTACATCAACATCCTTGCCCCTCCGATGAGTTGTGAGTAGTTTACCATAGACCCCTACGGGTCCATAGTTATTAGCTAGATGGCTTCTTCTCTCTTTTTGGATCTCAATATAATGTTCTCCCCCTCTCTTGTGGAGATCTATTCGATGTAAACTCTTTTTGCGGTGTGTTTGTCGAGATCCAATGAATTGTGGGTTTAGGATCAAGTTTATCTATGAATAATATTTGAATCTTCGCTGAATTCTTTTATGTATGATTGAGTTATCTTTGCAGGTCTCTTCGAATTATCAGTTAGGTTTGGCCTACTAGATTGATATTTCTTGCCATGGGAGAAGTGCTTAGCTTTGGGTTCAATCTTGCGGTGTCCTTACCCAGTGACAGAAAGGGTTGCAAGGCACGTATTGTATTGTTGCCATCGAGGATAACAAGATGGGGTTTATATCATATTGCTTGAGTTTATCCCTCTACATCATGTCATCTTGCTTAATGCGTTACTTTGTTCTTATGAACTTAATACTCTAGATGCAGGAAGGAGTTGGTCGATGTGTGGAGTAATAGTAGTAGACGCAGGCAGGAGTCGGTCTACTTGTTACGGACGTGATGCCTATATACATGATCATGCCTAGATAATCTCATAATTATTCGCTTTTCTATCAATTGCTCGACAGTAATTTGTTCACCCACCGTAATACTTATGCTATCTTGAGAGAAGCCACTAGTGAAACCTATGGCCCCCGGGTCTATCTCTTATCATATTTGCTTCCAATCTACTTTTATTTGCATCTTTACTTTTTGCATCTATATTATAAAATACCAAAAATATATTTATATTATCATACTATCTTTAATAGATCTCACTTTCGCAAGTGGCCTTGAAGGGATTGACAACCCCTTTATTGCGTTGGTTGCGAGTTCTTTGTTTGTTTGTGTAGGTTCGTGGGACTTTTGAGGAGCCTCCTACTGGATTGATACCTTGGTTCTCAAAAACTGAGGGAAATACTTACGCTACTCTGCTGCATCACCCTCTCTTCTTCGAGGAAAACCAACGCAAGCTCAAGACGTAGCACCCAGCCTCGCGAGGGGGCTTGGAGGGATCAGTCTTGTGAGGATCGCCCGCAAGGCAACGCAGGCCTTCCTCCTCTGCCACCACCACCAAGAAGGAATGACGACCATCACCAGGACGAGGGGATGGGGGCTCCAAGGAGGCACACGCTATCGCTTGCATCTTGGGCGGCTCCCAGGACCAAGCCTCTCAGCGCATCTTCAAGCAGTTTACTCGCGAGGTGAATGCAATCCTTCCCAAGCTCGAGGCCACGCGCCCTCTCAGGTGGTCCACCTGCGTCATCACATTCAGCTCAGCGAATCAGCTCAAGTGTGCGGCAACAGCCGGTGTCCTCCCAATGCTCTGTTCCCCAGTCATCAGCAATGTGCAATTCACCAGGACCCTCATCGATGGTGGCGCAGGACTCAACGTTCTGTCCATCAAGACATTCAACAATCTCCAAGTGCCATATGATCAGCTTCAGCCGACCAAGCCTTTCTCGGGAGTCACTGATGGTTCCACCACTCCGATAGGGCAGGTCCGCCTCCCTGTCACCTTTGGACAGTGCAAGAACTACCGTATCGAGCTCATCAACTTCAACGTGGCCCACATTCGCCTGCCGTACAATGCCATCCTCGGGTATCTAGCCCTGGCAAAGTTCATGGCAGTGACTCACCATGGCTACAATGTCCTCAAGTGTTGGGGAACGTTGCATAAAAAAAAAATTCCTACGTCCACCAAGATCAATCTATGAGTTCTTCTAGCAATGAGAGAGAGGAGTGCATCTACATACCCTTGTAGATCGCGAGCGGAAGCGTTCAAGAGAACGGGGTTGAGGGAGTCGTACTCGTCGTGATCCAAATCACCGGAGATCCTAGCGCCGAACGGACGGCACCTCCGCGTTCAACACACGTACGGTCAGCGTGACGTCTCCTCCTTCTTGATCCAGCAAGGGGGAAGGAGAGGTTGATGAAGATCCAGTAGCACGACAGCGTGGTGGTGGATGCAGCAGGGATCCGGCAGGGCTTTGCCAAGCGACTACAAGAGGAAGAGGTGTAGCAAAGGGGGAAGGGAGGCGCTAGGTGTCGGGGTGCGGCTGCCCTCCCACCCCCTTCTTTATATAGGGACCCCAGGGGGGCGCCGGCCCTAGGAGATGGTATCTCCTAGGGGGGGCGCCGGCCAAGGGGGGAGACTTGCCCCCCAAGGCAAGTGGAGGCGCCCCTCCCCTAGGGTTCCCAACCCTAGGCGCAGAGGAGGGCCCAGGGGGGGCGCACCAGCCCACTAGGGGCTGGTTCCCCTCCTAGTTCAGCCCATGGGGCCCTCCGGGATGGGTGGCCCCACCCGATGGACCCCCGGGACCCTTCCGGTGGTCCCGGTACAATACCGGTGAACCCCGAAACTTTCCCGATGGCCAAAACTCGACTTCCGATATATAATTCTTTACCTACGGACCATTTCGGAACTCCTCGTGATGTCCGGGATCTCATCCGGGACTCCGAACAACTTTCGGTTTGCTGCATACTAATATCTTTACAACCCTAGGGTCACCGAACCTTAAGTGTGTAGACCCTACGGGTTCGGGAGACATGTAGATATGACCGAGATGGCTCTCCGGTCAATAACCAACAGTGGGATCTGGATACCCATGTTGGCTCCCACATACTCCTCGATGATCTCATCGGATGAACCACGATGTCGAGGATTCAAGCAACCCCGTATACAATTCCCTTTGTCAATCGGTACATTACTTGCCCGAGATTCGATCGTCGGTATCCCAATACCTTGTTCAATCTTGTTACCGGCAAGTCACTTTACTCGTACCATAATGCATGATCCCGTGACCATACACTTGGTCACTTTGAGCTCATTATGATGATGCATTACCGAGTGGGCCCAGAGATACCTCTCCGTCATACGGAGTGACAAATCCCAGTCTCGATTCGTGTCAACCCAACAGACACTTTCGGAGATACCTGTAGTGCACCTTTATAGTCACCCAGTTACGTTGTGACGTTTGGTACACCCAAAGCACTCCTACAGTGTCCGAGAGTTATACGATCTCATGGTCTAAGGAAAGGATACTTGACTTTGGAAAAGCTCTAGCAAACGAACTACACGATCTTGTGCTATGCTTAGGATTGGGTCTTGTCCATCATATCATTCTCCTAATGGTGTGATCCCGTTATCAATGACATCCAATGTCCATAGTCAGGAAACCATGACTATCTGTTGATCAACGAGCTGGTCAACTAGAGGCTCACTAGGGACATATTGTGGTCTATGTATTCACACGTGTATTACGATTTCCGGATAATACAATTATAGCATGAATAAAAGACAATTATCATGAACAAGGAAATATAATAATAATCCTTTTATTATTGCCTCTAGGGCATATTTCCAACAGTCTCCCACTTGCACTAGAGTCAATAATCTAGTTACATTGTGATGAATCGAACACCCATAGAGTTCTGGTGTTGATCATGTTTTGCTCGCGGAAGAGGTTTAGTCAACGGATCTGCGACATTCAGATCCGTATGTACTTTGCAAATATCTATGCCTCCATCTTGAACATTTTCACGGATGGAGTTGAAACGACGCTTGATGTGCCTGGTCTTCTTGTGAAACCTGGGCTCCTTGGCAAGGGCAATAGCTCCAGTGTTGTCATAGAAGAGACTGATTGGCCCCGACGCATTGGGTATGACACCTAGGTTGGTGATGAACTCCTTCATCCATATTGCTTCATGCGCTGCCTCCGAGGCTGCCATGTACTCCGCTTCACATGTAGATCCCGCCACGACGCTCTGCTTGCAACTGCACCAGCTTACTGCTCCACAATTCAACATATACACGTATCCGGTTTGTGACTTAGAGTCATCCAGATCTGTGTCGAAGCTAGCATCGACGTAGCCCTTTACGACGAGCTCTTCGTCACCTCCATAGACGAGAAACATGTCATTTGTCCTTTTCAGGTACTTAAGGATATTCTTAACCGTTGTCCAGTGTTCCTTGCCGGGATTACTTTGGTACCTTCCTACGAAACTTACGGCAAGGTTTATATCAGGTCTGGTACACAGCATGGCATACATAATAGATCCTATGGCTGAGGCATAGGGGATGACACTCATCTCTTCTTTATCTTCTGCCGTGGTCGGGCATTGAGCCAAGCTCAATCTCACACCTTGCAATACAGGCAAGAACCCTTTCTTGGACTGATCCATTTTGAACTTCTTCAATATCTTATCAAGGTATTTGCTTTGTGAAAGACCTATGAGGCGTCTCGATCTATCCCTATAGATCTTGATGCCTAATATGTAAGCAGCTTCTCCAAGGTCCTTCATTGAAAAACACTTATTCAGGTAGGCCTTAATGATGTCCAAAAGTTCTATATCATTTCCTATCAAAAGTATGTCATCTACATATAATATGAGAAATGCTACAGAGCTCCCACTCACTTTCTTGTAAACGCAGGCTTCTCCATAAGTCTGCATAAACCCAAACGCTTTGATAATCTCATTAAAGCGAATGTTCCAACTCCGAGATGCTTGCACCAGCCCATAAATGGATCGCTGGAGCTTGCATACCTTGTTAGAATTCTTAGGATCGACAAAACCTTGCGGTTGCATCATATACAGTTCTTCCTTAAGATAGCTGTTAAGGAAAGCCATTTTGACGTCCATCTGCCATATCTCATAATCATAGTATGCGGCAATTGCTAACATGATTTGGACGGACTTCAGCTTCGCTACGGGAGAGAAAGTCTCATCGTAGTCAACCCCTTGAACTTGCCGATAACCCTTAGCGACAAGTCGAGCTTTATAGATGGTAATATTACCATCCATGTCCGTCTTCTTCTTAAAGATCCATTTGTTTTCTATCGCTCGCCGATCATCGGGCAAGTCTGTCAAAGTCCATACTTTGTTTTCATACATGGATTCTATCTCGGATTGCATGGCTTCAAGCCATTTGTTGGAATCTGGGCCCGCCATCGCTTCTTCATAGTTCGAAGGTTCACCATTGTCTAACAACATGATTTCCAGGACAGGGTTGCCATACCACTCTGGTGTGGAACGTGTCCTTGTGAACCTACGAAGTTCAGTAGCAACTTGATCCGAAGTACCTTGATCATCATCATGAATTTCCTCTCCAGTCGGTGTAGGCACCACGGGAACATTTTCCTGAGCTGCACTACTTTCTGGTTCAAGAGGTAGTACTTCATCGAGTTCTACTTTCATCCCACTTACTCCTTTCGAGAGAAACTCTTTTTCCAGAAAGGATCCGTTCTTGGCAACAAAGATCTTGACTTCAGATCTAAGGTAGAAGGTATACCCAATGGTTTCCTTAGTGTATCCTATGAAGACGCATTTTTCCGACTTGGGTTCGAGCTTTTCAGGTTGAAGTTTCCTGACATAAGCATCGCATCCCCAAACTTTTAGAAACGACAGCTTAGGTTTCTTCCCAAACCATAATTCATACGGTGTCGTCTCAACGGATTTAGACGGAGCCCTATTTAAAGTGAATGTAGTTGTCTCTAGAGCGTATCCCCAAAATGATAGCAGTAAATCGGTAAGAGACATCATAGATCGCACCATATCCAATAGAGTGTGATTACGACGTTCGGACACACCATTACACTGAGGTGTTCCAGGCGGCGTGAGTTGTGAAACGATTCCACATTTTCTTAAGTGCGTACCAAATTCATGACTTAAATATTCTCCTCCACGATCTGATCGTAAGAATTTTATCTTTCAGTCACGTTGATTCTCTACTTCATTCTGAAATTCCTTGAACTTTTCAAAGGTCTCAGACTTGTGTTTCATCAAGTAGACATACCCATATCTACTTAAGTCATCAGTGAGAGTGAGAACATAACAATATCCTCCGCGAGCCTCAACGCTCATTGGACCACACACATCAGTATGTATGATTTCCAATAAGTTGGTTGCTCGCTCCATTGTTCCGTAGAACGGAGTCTTGGTCATTTTGCCCATGAGGCATGGTTCGCATGTGTCAAACGATTCATAATCGAGAGACTCTAAAAGTCCATCAGCATGGAGCTTCTTCATGCGCTTGACACCAATGTGACCAAGGCGGCAGTGCCACAAGTATGTGGGACTATCGTTATCAACTTTACATCTTTTGGTATTCACACTATGAATATGTGTAACATTACATTCGAGATTCATTAAGAATAAACCATTGACCATCGGGGCATGACCATAAAACATATCTCTCATATAAATAGAACAACCATTATTCTCGGATTTAAATGAGTAGCCATCTCGTATTAAACGAGATCCAGATACAATGTTCATGCTCAAACTTGGCACTAAATAACAATTATTGAGGTTTAAAACTAATCTCGTGGGTAAATGTAGAGGTAGCGTGCCAATGGCGATCACATCGACCTTGGAACCATTCCCGACGCGCATCGTCACCTCGTCCTTCGCCAGTCTCCGCTTATTCCACAGCTCCTGCTGTGATTTACAAATATGAGCAACGGCACCGGTATCAAATACCCAGGAGTTACTACGATTACTGGTAAGGTACACATCAGTTACATGTATATCACATATACCTTTAGTGTTGCCGGCCTTCTTGTCCGCTAAGTATTTGGGGCAGTTCCGCTTCTAGTGACCCTTCCCTTTGCAATAGAAGCACTCAGTCTCAGGCTTGGGTCCATTCTTTGACTTCTTCCCGGCAACTGGCTTACCGGGTGGGGCAACATCTTTGCCGTCCTTCTTGAAGTTCTTCTTACCCTTGCCCTTCTCGAACTTGGTGGTTTTATTGACCATCAACACTTGATGTTCTTTCTTGATTTCTACCTCTGCCGACTTCAGCATTGAAAATACTTCAGGAATAGTTTTCTCCATCCCCTGCATATTGTAGTTCATCACAAAGCTCTTGTAGCTCGGTGGGAGCGACTGAAGGATTCTGTCAATGACCGCCTCGTCCGGGAGGTTAATGTCCAGCTGGGACAGGCGGTTGTGCAACCCAGACATTTTGAGTACGTGCTCACTGACAGAACTATTTTCCTCCATCTTACAACTATAGAACTTGTCGGAGACTTCATATCTCTCGACCCGGGCATGAGCTTGGAAAACCATTTTCAGCTCCTCGAACATCTCATATGCTCCGTGTTGCTCAAAACGCTTTTGGAGCCCCGGTTCTAAGTTGTAAAGCATGACGCACTGAACGAGGGAGTAATCATCAGCACGTGACTGCCAAGCGTTCATAACGTCTTGGTTCTCTGGGATGGGTGCTTCACCTAGCGGTCCTTCTAGGACATATGCTTTCTTGGCAGCTATGAGGATGATCCTCAGGTTCCGGACCCAGTCCGTATAGTTGCTGCCATCATCTTTCAGCTTGGTTTTCTCTAGGAACGCGTTAAAGTTCATGTTGACATGAGCGTTGGCCATTTGATCTACAAGACATTTTTGCAAAGATTTTAGACTAAGTTCATGATAATTAAGTTCATCTACTCAAATTATTTAATGAACTACCACTCAGATTTGACATCCCTCTAGTCATCTAAGTGTTACATGATCCGAGTCAACTAGGCTGTCGGATTTTGGGTTCCGGCAGACCCTCTAGATTCGAACACTGGGGTACGCGCGGAGATTCGGCCCTCTACCTACCTGCACCTCACCGCCTCGCTAGGAACTAAGCAATCAAAGGGACCACACAAGAGACACAGGGTTTATACTGGTTCAGGCCACCATTGTGGTGTAATACCCTACTCTAGTGTGTGTGTGGTGGATTGCCTCTTGGGCTGATGATGAACAGTACAAGGAAGAACAGCCTCGCGAGGGTCTATTCTTGGCTGGTGCGATGAACTGCTAGGGAGGTTAAGTTGCTCTCCCTATGGATGCTTCTCTCGATGCCTCTACCCTGGGGGTGGCTAGTCCTATTTATAGGCAAAGGCCCTAGGCCTCTTCCCAAAAATTGAGCGAGAAGGGCGCCAACAATTGGCCATTTTGAAGGGGAACATCTAGTACACTTATCCTGACTAAAGTTGGTCCTCGCCTGCCAAAGGCTCTGGCGGTGACGACGGCTTGGGCTCCACGATGACTTCTATCCTGCCGTTCTGCTGGTCTTGGTCTTGTTGCACTGAAATGTTTGCCTTTGCTTGATGCCCCTGCCTGCACTTGCTCCCTTTGCACCAAAGAGGAAAGAAGGACACTACGCGGGATGGCGCCCGCCTGGCGCCCTTGATCATCATGGCTTGCGTCATGGGCACCTCGCGAGGTACCCTGCCTTGATCTCTCCACCTCCTCGCGAGCCAGCCTGACGAGGCCATGCCTGAGGAAGCCTCCTCTCGTCCGCCCCGCGAGGCTTGGCCCCTCGCGAGGGCCTTGAGCTCATGTTGACGAAGATGGGCCATGCTGGGACGCCCCTTGAGCCATGCCGCAGGCCGCAGGCAGGCAAGTCTAGGGACCCCCGTTCCCAGAACGCCGACAGTAGCCCCCGGGCCCAAGGCGCGCCCAGACTTGGCTGAGCAGAGAGGCGAAGGGGCAAGCATCAAGCGCCGCGGACCCTAACAGCCTGCGGCCTCGGGCACCGCGTGGCGGTTGATTGGACGTGGGTGGACCTGCTTCCCCACGCTTCCTTATTTTGCGCTCAGCTAGGCGGACCTGTGGTCGCACACAGTCTTTCCTCTTCTCGCCGCTCGGCCATCCCCTGTCCTTCCTCCTCTCGTGCTCCAGTCTCTGCTTCCAATCCAATCTCGAATCCTCCCTCTTCCCGTCGCCATGGCTCCGACTAAGAAGGGAAAAGGGAAGAAACCGATGCCTCCGCCTCGCTCGCCGTCATTGGTGGCTCCCGTCGTCGATCGGTCGATCATACTCAACCGAGAAGGCTTGGACAAGGTCAGCTCTGCCCTGGCCACCATCTTCAACGAGTGCGGGAGGACGACTGTTTGGCCCGCATCCCACTTCTCCATCGACAGAGTGGTCACTGAGGTTCAGTACTTTGCCGACGCCCTGTGGGCGGGGTTAGTTCCCCCCTTTTCCGATTTCTTCAACGTTGTGCTTTCCCATTACCAAATCCATCTGATGCATCTGGGTCCTGAATCCATTACTCTTCTAGCCGTCTTCGCCTTCGTCTGCGAGGAGATGATGGGCATCCCTCCTTCGGTTGCCTTGCTGCGCCACTTCTTCTCTTTGCACCTCGTCGATCCCACCCAATGCTTAGGGTGCGTGAGCTTCATTGCCGCACCAGAAACTGCTGCTTCAGGGATTGATTTCAGTCTTCCTCCGCCCACGCTTGGGTTCCACGAGCGGTGGCTGTACATGGATGTAGGGGTACCCAGCCCCCTGCTTTCGGAGCCAAGGTCGCCTGCTGTCCCCAATTCAGGCTGGGGCCAGGAGACACTCACGAGACCCCGGCTCATCTTCGTCTGGCATCGCTTCACGCTTTTGAGGGCGCTCAGTGTGACGGCGCCCAAGGTGGTGAAGGAGTTCCTGATATCTCACATTGCTCCTCTCCAGCGCCACTCCCGCCGGATGTGATCCTTCGATGGGCGTGAAGATCGCATGAGGCTCCAGGAGGAGGACCTTACGCCCTAAGCACTAAGGAAGGTGCTCTTGGTCTTGACTGGGGACCCCTCCCCTGGCAGCATCCTACATGGAGGGGCTTTGTTGTACCTTTGCTCGAACAGGGGTGACTTTGTGAAGCAGATGCCCGTCTTTGACGAATGGGGGCTATGCCCCGCCAGCCTTAGGGGTCCTCGCGAGAACCCAGTGATGGTGACTGCCCTCCCAGTCATCCACGGTGGTCCCTCCTCGAGTGGCGGAGCAGGGAGGCATGAACCGCCAGAGGCTAAGGGGGCCCCCGTCGGAGCGACGATGCCTGGCGGCACTCCTGAGGGGGCATCTCCTGAGGCCCGCACTGCTGCGGCTGGTGGCATGGAGCCGCGGCCGACTGCACCCGTGGTTGAGGCACCTGGGGCCCCAACTATCCTTTCTGGTGAGGCGACCGGTGGCGTGCATCGGGATGACGCACCGGGCGTTGGGCATCTTGCCGCTTCTTCCTCGTCGCAGGCTGACCCCTGCGCTCAGCTCTTAGGTCGCTTCTGCATGGACTTAGAGGCTCTCCGGAAGAAAAGGAAGGCCTTGGGTGATGACTACCCTTATCACCTGCTGAAGCGCCAGAAGTATTTCGCCATTGATGAGTAAGCCTTCCCTTTTCCTAGCTCTTGCCTCTCCCGTCACTTTGGCTGATCCTTGCTCCGCAGGCCCCTTCCTTCCGAGTTCACGGAGGTGGCCAAGGATCCATCCCCGCAAGCTCCGCCCTCTCCACCGCCTTCGAGTGCTCCGAGTTCCAGCGGAGCCCTCGCGGTGAGGCCGGCCAGAGAGGTGGGCCATCCCGTGGTGCATCGCGGCCCCGCGTGCCTCGCGGCCCTTCTTCACGAGCCTTCTCGAGGCGTAGCCAGCCTGCCTTGGGCCTCGCACCTGATCATGGATGGCGATTGGCTGAGGTCGGCCCTGCAGTCTTCATTTGGGAAGGGGCTGGCCCCTGGCCGGGCTTCTGGCGAGGCGTACCCGGTCATCACGAGGGAGCCAGCCCCCAACCCCCTGCCCCATGAGGGAGCGCTGATTCGAGGGCCCCGGCACTTACTTGGGGCGGATGACGACACGGAAGACGTGCTCGACCGTGCCCGGAGGCGTCGCGCTCTCCGCCAAGGGTTTCTTCGGAGGGCGGCTGACGCGGTGAGCCAGCTTGGTGAGGAGCTTGATGATGAAGACGCGCGCCTTGAGGCCGAGGGCCTGCGCCTGGCTGAAGAGAGGCGCAAGCTGGAGGCGGCCGTAGCCCTTGCGCGCCACCGGCGTGACCTTGATAATGAGGAGGCCGAGGAGTTGCTGGCGGCCTCCCAGGGGGCTCGTTCCCGGGCCATCGAGGAGGCCCGAGAAGCTGATCGGTGGCGTGAGGCGGTGGACGAGCGGTCGTGGGAACTCATTGCCCGGTGCCACTCGCTAGAGCAGCAGGTGGAGCTGCGTGAGTCTGCCCTTGCGTCGATGAAGGTGGCTTCGGTCGACCCGGCAGAGCTCCTGAGACGTGAGGAGGCACTAACGCTGGAAGCTGCTGAGCGCGCACGCGATCTTGAATGTCTGGAGACGAGGGAGCGCCTGGTGTCACAGGCGGAGGATGACGTTGCTGCGCGCGAGGCCCGAGTCCTCGAAGAGGTTGAGCGCAGGACGACGACAACCCGCTTGAACCTCGAGCGCGAGTTCGAGGAGAGGCTGGAGTTGATCCGGGTTGAGGCTGAAGGCAGAACCGCGGCCCTGAGGGACAAGCTAGAGGAAGCGGCGCGGCGGGCTGACGCTTCTCGGGCTGCCCTCGATGTAGCGCAGGAGGAACTGACTACCTCCCGCACCGAGGCGCTCCTTCTTCGCCAGTGGGTGGACGAGGCCGAAGATGTTGCGCGGCAGAATGAGGACGAGATACACCAGCGGCGGATCTTGGAGCACGAGCACAGCCCCATGCTCGCCAGGCTCCGGGAGAGAGCCAACGCGGCCCTGGGTAACATCTGCGAGGCGGATGTCGACCATCCCCACGCAGTCAATTATGCTGGCAATCTTTAGTTTTTCACCAACGTGGTGACGCAGCTGGAGGCACGGTCGGCTGGTGCCAACAGGCTGGTGGAGGAGAGGAGCCGCGCTCTGCTCGGACACGCCTTCTCTCGTGTCTTCAGCTACCTTCAGAACATGTCCCCCAACTTCGACTTCGACGCTGCCATCGCTCCAGTATCCCAGGCCATCCGGGATGACCTGGCGCGTTGGGTGGAAGACAACGTGGATGCCCTCATCAGGGCCTTCGCGTCTGATAACGACAACGCGGTCGTGGCTGCTGATGAAGGTGACGTGGTGAACGGGCCTGGCGTCGCTGCCGGCGATGGGAAGGATGATGGCAAGGCCAGTGACGCCAGCGATGATTCAGGAGGCGCCCCTGAGGATGCATTGGGGGATTTATCTGACTGACTGCATGTTGTGTCTGCTTCCTGACCCTGCATAGATAGAGTTCGGGCCTTGCCCTGAAGGTTGTAAGAGCATTTTGGGAGGGAGAGCCCCTCATGTAAAACCCTTATTCGGCGTATTAGCAGATGCGATATCACCCGTATGCCTGCGCCAAGCGGCTGCCTTGGCGATGAGCCGGCGGGCTTGTTTACCTTTGAACTGCTAGGGCCTCGAGCCAGCCTGCGGAGGGCTGTGGTGCCTCGAGCATCTCCTGAATGAGCCCATCGAACCTGTAACGAAAACCTCCTGAGAGGGCACGGCGGCGGCAGTCTGGGCTGCACGCAAGCTAGGCCTGGCCCGGGTCGCAAGGGGCTCATGAGGGGTGGCAGCTGAGGTGGAGTGGCAACCATAACGCGAGATATTTCTCGAACGAGACTAAACACCCCTTCCCCAAACACACGAGAATCTTCGAACTTAAATCCAACTTGAAAATCCAACAAGGGAAAAAAACGACAGCCAAGGGGGAAAGCAACGAAAGCAGAAAAAGGCCGCGTCCGGCACCTAGTCTAGTCTTGGACGTCTTCTCACCAGCGCGGAGCTAAGTGATGCTACTGGGCGTAGGAGGGAGCCCCAGGGCCTGAGGCCGGCACCCCTGAGACTTCGGGGCGTGTACAGGCCCACTCATTATTACGTGAGAGGGTCACGGGGCGGCGAGCTTCACAGGCACTGGGCCTTCTTCACAGGTACCGGCCTTGCTTCATATCGCCAGATGAGGGCCCCGCCTTGCGCCACACTCTAGTGCCACCGACGACGACCGGAAACCAGGACGCCGCCGATGGGGTAGAGCAGTCGCCAGCGGTTCCCCCGATGACCATAGGTCCTCTGCCAGGGGCAGGCTCTGGGGGCACCTCCCCAGCAGAGGGCCTACCTCCTGAGGACACCTTGCTCCGAACACCGTGGTGGTGATGTAGGATCTTGGCCCCTCTCCTGCAGCCCCCGGTGCCCTCCTCCTCAGGTGTAGGAAACTGCGGGAGTGGGGCAGCCGCCCGTTTCCGTGACCTGCACTTCCTGTGATCCATGGTTGGCATATGCCTGCTCCTGGGGGATTAGTGGTACCTGATACTCGTTGCTTCCAGCGTAGCCGGCGGGGCCTTCTTGGGGCTCATGGAAGAGTTCAGCTTCCGGCGTCTCGTCCCCCCAGCTTGGGCCGAGAAGCGAGCCTTGTTCGTCCTCATGGGCGCGCCCTTGGTCCATCATGTGAGGCACGTACTCTTCTGGGGCCGCCATCCCGAAGACCACGTCGTAGCGCCCCGCGTGCCATGCAGCGCTGCTTGAGGCGCCCGCCTAGGGGTGGTAGCGCGGCGGCCCACCGGGGCCATGGATTGTTGCGAGTCCTTCTTCGATGGCTGGGGGAGGAGGTAGCGCTTCTGCCGCCCCGGCGCTGACGGCCTGGCCGGTGTTGGGGCGCCCTTGGAGTCCGCTCGGGACCGCACGGGGGTGCACGGAGCCCCCGGATGGGCCACCCTGGACCTGAGGTGGGAGTTGGGTGCAGAAGGGGGGAGCCCCCGAGGCGGCGAAGCCCAGGAGCTCCGCCACACGCTCTAGCAGCACGTCGTGCACGCCTTCCAGCAGCCTGCACTGCATCAGCTCTCGAGCCACGGTGAGAGCGGCCCTCGAGTTCGCCTGCTCCCATCGGGTGTACGGCGCCGTGGCTGCGGTGTGGTGGGAATCCCTCACCGCCGACCGCGCCTGCCACGTTGTGAGAGCTGTCGCCGCCTGTCCGCGCCGCCCACGGCCCGCAGCGCCCTGCGGACCGCGAGCTGCCTGGGGCGCGGGGTTGCCCGGGGCGAGCGGTTCCGCGTGGGTGGGCCAGGCCGCCCAAGGATCGAGGTTGCCTGCCTGGTCCCCGGACATGATGATGACGATGCGACGGGACGCGAGGCGGCAGAAGGTGGACTCCGGCGCACCCCTACCTGGCGCGCCAAATGTCGGATTTCGGGTTCTGGCAGACCCTCTAGATTCGAACACTGGGGTGCGCGCGGAGATTCGGCCCTCTACCTACCTGCACCTCACTGCCTCGCTAGGAACTAAGCAATCAAAGGGACAACACAAGAGACACAGGGTTTATACTGGTTCAGGCCACCATTGTGGTGTAATACCCTACTCCAGTGTGTGTGTGGTGGATTGCCTCTTGGGCTGATGATGAACGGTACAAGGATGAACAGCCTCGTGAGGGTCTGTTCTTGGCTGGCGCGATGAACTGCTAGGGGGGTTCAGTCGCTCTCTCTTTGGATGCTTCTCTCGATGCCATTACCCTGGGGGTGGCTAGTCCTATTTATAGGCAAAGGCCCTGGTCCTCTTCCCAAAAATTGAGCGGGAAGGGCGCCAACAATTGGCCATTTTGAAGGGGAACATCTAGTACACTTATCCTAACTAAAGTTGGTCCTCGCCTGCCAAAGGCTCTGGCGGTGACGCCGGCTTGGGCTCCACGATGACTTCTATCCTTCCGTTCTACTGGTCTTGGTCTTGTTGCACTGAAATGGATGCCTTTGCTTGATGCTCTCGCCTGCGCTTGCTCCCTTTGCACCAAAGAGGAAAGAAGGACACTGCGCGGCATGGCGCCCGCATGGCGCCCTTTATCGTCATGGCTTGCGCCATGGGCACCTCGCGAGGTACCCTGCCTTGATCTCTCCGCCTCCTCGCGAGCCAGCCTGACGAGGCCGTGCCTGAGGAAGCCTCCTGTCGTCCGCCCCACGAGGCTTGGCCCCTCGCGAGGGCCTTGAGCTCGTGTTGACGAAGATGGGCCATGTTGGGCCGCCCCTTGAGCCACGCCGCAGGCCGTAGGCAGGCAAGTCTGGGGACCCCCGTTCCCAGAACGCCGACATATGTCATGTCCGATCATAACGTGAGATGGACTAGTAATCATCGGTGAACATCTCCATATTGATCGTATCTTCCATATGACTCATGTTCGACCTTTCGGTTTCTGTGTTCCGAGGCCATGTCTGTACATGCTAGGCTCGTCAAGTTAACCTAAGTGTTTTTGCATGTGTAAAACTGTCTTACACCCGTTGTATGTGAACGTAGGAATCTATCACACCCGATCATCACGTGGTGCTTCGAAACGACGAACTTTAGCAACGGCGCACAGTTAGGGTGAACACTTTCTTGAAATTTTTATGAGGGATCATCTTATTTACTACCGTCGTTCTAAGTAAACAAGATGCATAAACATAATAAACATCACATGCAATTATATAGTAGTGACATGATATGGCCAATATCATATAGCTCCTTTGATCTCCATCTTCGGGGCTCCATGATCATCTTCGTCACCGGCATGACACCATGATCTCCATCATAATGATCTCCATCATCGTGTCTCCATGAAGTTGCTCGCCAACTATTACTTCTACTACTATGGCTAACGGTTTAGCAATAAAGTAAAGTAATTACATGGCGTTAAATCATTGACACGCAGGTCATACAATAATTAAGACAACTCCTATGGCTCCTGCCGGTTGTCATACTCATTGACATGCAAGTCGTGATTCCTATTACAAGAAAATGATCTCATACATCACAATATATCATTCATCATTCATCACAACTTCTGTCCATATCACATCACAAAGCAATTGCTGCAAAAACAAGTTAGACGTCCTCTAATTGTTGTTGCATCTTTTATGTGGCTGCAATTGGGTTCTAGCAAGAACGTTTTCTTACCTACGAATAACCACAATGTGATTTGTCAACTTCTATTTACCCTTCATAAGGACCCTTTTCATCGAATCCGCTCCAACTAAAGTGGGAGAGACAGACACCCGCTAGCCACCTTATGCAACTAGTGCATGTCAGTCGGTGGAACCTGTCTCACGTAAGCGTACATGTAAGGTCGGTCCGGGCCGCTTCATCCCACAATACCGTTGAAGCAAAATAAGACTAGTAGTGGCAAGAAAGTTGACAACATCTACACCCACAACAGATTTGTGTCCTACTCGTGCAATAGAGAACTACGCATAGACCTAGCTCATGATGCCACTGTTGGGGAACGTTGCATAAAATAAAAAAATCTTACGTTCACCAAGATCAATCTATGAGTTCTTCTAGCAACGATATAGAGGAGTGCATCTACATACCCTTGTAGATTGCGAGCGGAAACATTCAAGAGAACGGGGTTGAGGGAGTCGTACTCGTCGTGATCCAAATCACCGGAGATTATAGCGCCGAATGGACGGCACCTCCGTGTTCAACACACATACGGTCAGCGTGACGTTTCCTCCTTCTTGATCCAGCAAGGGGGAAGGAGAGGTTGATGAAGATCCAGCAGCACGACAGCGTGGTGGTGGATGCAGCAGGGATCCGGTAGGGCTTCACCAAGCGACTACGGGAGGAAGAGGTGTAGCAAAGGGGGAAGGGAGGCGCCAGGTGTCAGGGTGCGGCTGCCCTCCCACCCCCCTTCTTTATATAGGGACCAAGGGGGGGCGCCGGCCCTAGGAGATGAGATCTCCTAGGGGGGCGGCGGCCAAGGGGGGAGACTTGCCCCCCAAGGCAAGTGGAGGCTCCCCCTCCCCTAGGGTTCCCAACCCTAGGCGCAGAGGGGGACCTAGGGGGGGCGCACCAGCCCACCATGGGCTGGTTCCCCTCCCACTTCAGCCCATGGGGCCCTCCGGGATGGGTGGCCCCACCCGGTGGACCCCCGGGACCCTTCCGGTGATATCGGTACAATGCCGGTGAACCCCGAAACTTTCCCGATGGCTGAAACTCGACTTCCCATATATAATTCTTTACCTCCGGACCATTCCGGAACTCCTCATGACGTTCGGGATCTCATCCGGGACTCCGAACAACTTTCGGTTTGCTGCATACTAATATCTTTACAACCCTAGCGTCACTGAACCTTAAGTGTGTGGACCCTACGGGTTCGGGAGACATGTAGACATGACCGAGACGGCTCTCCGGTCAATAACCAACAGCGGGATCTGGATACCCATGTTGGCTCCCACATGCTCCTCGATGATCTCATCGGATGAACCACGATGTCGAGGATTCAAGTAACCCCGTATACAATTCCCTTTGTCAATCGGTACGTTACTTGCCCGAGATTCGATCGTCGGTATCCCAATACCTTGTTCAATCTCGTTACCGGCAAGTCACTTTACTCGTATCGTAATGCAAGATCCCGTGACCAGACACATGGTCACTTTGAGCTCATTATGATGATCCATTACCGAGTGGCCCCAGAGATACCTCTCCGTCATATGAAGTCACAAATCCCAGTCTCGATCCGTGTCAACCCAACAGACACTTTCGGAGATACCTGTAGTGCACCTTTGTAGTCACCTGGTTACGTTGTGACGTTTGGTACACCCAAAGAACTCCTACGGTTTCCGGGAGTTACACGATCTCATGGTCTAAGGAAAGGATACTTGACATTGGAAAAGCTCTAGCAAACAAACTACATGATCTTGTGCTATGCTTAGGATTGGGTCTTGTCCATCACATCATTCTCCTAATGATGTGATCCCGTTATCAATGACATCCAATGTCCATAGTTAGGAAACCATGACTATCTGTTGATCAACGAGCTAGTCAACTAGAGGCTCACTAGGGACATATTGTGGTCTATGTATTCACACGTGTATTATGATTTCCGGATAATACAATTATAGCATGAATAAAAGACAATTATCATGAACAAGGAAATATAATAATAATCCTTCTATTATTGCCTCTAGGGCATATTTCCAACATCAAGATGCCGGGAAGCGGCGGAGTCATCACAGTCCCCTGTGAAGAGAAGGATGCGGTGTGCTCTCTCGAGCGTGCCTTTCAAGCCGCATCAATTGAGGACCCAAACAGCCAGAGTGGAAACCTTCCCGAGGCAGCTCCCAAGAAGAAGAAGATATCACTCAGTTCAAGGCCTCAGGAGGCAGGCGCCTCTGGAGACACCACGCCACAATCTGCGCCCATCCAAGGGGCGCCTCCCTCCATCGCATAGGAAGGCACGCCCGGCGCCCTCCACGGGTGTCAGGACCCCAACTCAATGGCACATCGATCTAGCATGTAACTCCTCATATCACTTTGCGGCCTCACGCACGGTATTCCCACGGGTGTTGCCTTACCTTGCCCGGGACCGTTTGCGCCTTTTGGCACACATATATGATAGTGTCGCTAGCATCCATATGACAAGGAGCCCGGGCTGACATGGCTAGTCGTGAACCCAAAGTGGCACTAACTTACAGGGACAGGCATACATGACCCAGCAGCGAACGTGCCGGTCATCAGCGAGTGAATCTAGGTTGTAGCACTGGGCTAGCAGGACTCCGGTGAATCGGGCTGTAGTGGGCTAACAGGACTTCGGTATTCATCGCTTCCCCATAGGGACAGACACAGGAACAAAGAAGGACACATGCCGGCCAGCCTAAGTGTTCCAGAGCAGTAGCAAGCTACCATGGCTCAGTGGAAGCACTAGGAGACATTTCCCGGTAAGAGAGGCTACTAAGGATAAACGACTAGATAGTCAGATCCCACACATACCAAGCATTTCAATAACATACACACAATATGCTCGATATGTGCAAATACAACATGGCATCACAACATGACTCTACAACTCAAGTACTTCATTCAATAGGCTCCGAGGAGCAAGATATTACAAACATGGGTCTCTCGACCCAACATTCAGAGCATACAAATCCAAGCACATGCGGAAGCTTAACATGTCTGAGTACAGACAAGTACAAATGAAAAAGGCTGAGAAGCCTGATTAACTACCAAATCCTACCGAGGGCACAAGATCGTAGCTGAGGTAACAAGCTAAGGGTCGAAGTCCACGCGGAACTACTAGCGAGACCGAAGTCTCTCTGCAAAACATAAAATAGGCAAACGTGAGTACAAATGTACCCAGCAAGACTTACATCAGAACTAACTACATATGCATCATTATCAACAAAGGAGGTGGTGGAGTTTAACTGCAACAAGCCAGCTTTGACTCGGTGGCTATCCTGAACTACGACTGCAAGTAACTCTTTTGAGGTGGCGCACACGAGTCCACATATTCACCATATCAATACACTACTATGGATCCGCTCCCGTCTCCCTACGAGAACGCCATCCATCGCACTCACGCTTATCTTGCATATTTTAGAGTATCCACTTTCACTTGTCTATGAACTGTACAGGCAACCCAGAAGTCCTTTATCGCGGACACGGCTATTCGAATAGATGATGTTAACCCTGCAGGGGTGTACTTCTTCACACACGCTCTCACCACTTACCGCCGTTTACACGACATGTACTCGGCAACCTTCAAGCGGAAGCCCAGCGATGGTGTCGTCTACGACCTACATAAACACTCAAATCTCTAGTCTAGGTTTATCGCCTATTCAGGTTCCATCCGCAGGGAGTCCGGCCGAGGTTTCCACATACGGCCCCGAACGATGTGTACAGGGTTCCGCGACACCAAACGGGCGCCCGGTATACCCGGCCACGTGCCTACCGCATCACAGCCCACCCCTCCGGTCAGCGCTGCCCACGGCCTCCAGCATACTACAAACACCAGAAACTACTTGCAACTCCTGGACAGAGGACAAGGGTGATTAAGAAGCCGAGAGGGTCTATTGGTTTCGGGCCCAATGCGTGGTAGTAACTGTTTCATGGATCTCAAACACAGAACTCAGTTCCTGAGGACGGCTTCAATGAGACAACCCACCATGTACTCCTACATGGCCTCTCACCGCTACCTTTACCAAATCGTGTTCACACACTTAGCTCACACATAATAGGACATGTTTACACACCTCCGATTCATTCCCGATGAATCAGACCTGACTCAACCCTAAGAAGTAGCAGGCATGACAAACAAGAATGAATAAGTAGGCACATCAGGGCTCAAACAACTCCTACTCATGCTAGTGGGTTTCATCTATTTACTGTGGCAATGACAGGTCATGCAGAGGAAAGGGGTTCAACTACCGCAGCAAGTAACAGATGAATCGTTGTTGTCCTAATGCAATAAAAGAGAGCAGGAGCGAAAGAGTGGGATTGTATCAGAATGAACAAGGGGGTTTTTCTTGCCTGGCACTTCTGAAGATAGTGTAGTTCTTCATCGGTGTCATCAAACTCATCATCGGAACCACGTCTATCGAGAGGGGGCAAATACCAGCAACAGAGAAGAAATGCAATCAATGCAATGCACAATATGAAGCATGATCATGACATGTCAATATGTTGTGTGTTTGGCTAATGCAACTAAAACCAGAGTGGTTTGAGCTTAAACTATGAACTAATATAAGTGCATTATCATGTTTCATCTAAACAGCAAGGTTAGGTTGCTCTAACATGCATGAAACTAGTATGGATGGAAAGGTTGGATTTTTTTGATCATTTTTCATATATAACTTATTTCAATCTGAGTTATAGATTATTTTCTGTGAATTTTTGAAGTTTTGGCTATTTTTTGGAATTTCCTGTATAAGAATAAATCCAGAAAATAATTAACTGCGTCAGCACTGCGTCACTGTGACATAAGAGGTCAAAGGGGCCGGTCTAGGTCAAACTGACTAGTGGGTCCCGTCTATCAGTAGTTAGTTAAACTAACTAAGTTTAGTTAGCGTTAAACTAATAGTAACCTAGTTTAGTTAGTGGCCTGGGGCCCACACGTCAGTGACCCAGGGGGTCAAACTGGGTCCACCCGGGGTCAACGGTCAGCGGGGTCAAACTCGCCGGCGACTCGACATCGGCGAGGCCCGAGACGGCGGCGCGGCTCAGAAATCGCCCACGGGTGTCCAAATGGGCAGCGGAGAGGCTCTACGAGTGCAGCGCGACGAGACGCGTCTAACGGGGTAGGCGGGAGCTGCTGGGGTGGACCGAGCTCGTTAGAAGCGAGCTCGTGGCAGCGGCCGGAGTTTGGCCAATGGCGGTTAGGCGATGCAGGGCGCTAGGGGAGGTGTTGGTGTGTGCTACGTGCTCCTGGTGAGTTGTGAAGCACGGTGGTGTGCCCGGCTTCGAGCCACTGTGGCTCTGGCCATGACGGCGACGAGGCACGGCGGCAGCGAGCTTCGGCCGTGGTGGAAGACGGAGGTAGGGGAAAGGAACGGAGGGGGTCAGGAAGGGAAAAGAATCAGGAGCTCACAAGGAGTCGTACGGCAGTCTCAGCGGGCTCGGGGACGAGCTGGAAACGAGGTGCGGTTGCCGGCGATCTGAGATGCCCGAGGTAGAAGATGACCACGGTGACAGCGTTCGGAGGCGTCTGGTGCCGCGTGGCTCGATGGAGAGGTCTAGGGCGACGAGGCGGAGCTCTTGAGCCAGTCAGGGAAGCGAGGGGGAGGCGGTGGCCGCGGTGGTGCACGTCGGCGGCGGCGGGCGCGTTCGGGTGGTGCGAGGGAGAGAGCCAGAGGAGGGGAGGAGCACGGGAGAGAGTGAGAGAGTGTCGGGGGGTTGCGTGGCATCGCGGAAGGCGACCAGGGCGATGAGGGTGCAGCCAGGCAGGCAGGGAGGAGCTGGCGCGGCTCGCCTGCGCGCCGGGCATGCAGCTGGTTCTCCTCCTGGCAGGAGGAAGAAGACAGTGCTGCCCCTGGTGGGCCGGGCTGGCTTTGCCCAGCTGGGCTGCTACAGTGGTGGGCTGGCTGGGCTGCCAGGTAAGTTAGGTAGGTTTTCTGTCCTTTTCTTTTTATTTGTTTCTGTTCTGTGTTTTGAAATAGTAGAAATATTATTCCATTTAGGAAAAACCTGAAAATATTCAGAGGCACATTTGAAAATATTCTCAATAGCCTAAAAATACCTTCAAGATTATTTGGGCATTTTAAAATATTTATAGGATTTAAATTGCCCAAATGCAAATACTTATGGCTTGGTGCAAAAATCCAGAATAGCCTCCAAAAATATGAAACCATTTTTGGCAGAGGGTTTAGCCAGGACCAAAGATGGTAAACATTTATGAAGGCATTTTGGGTTCATTGAAATGATTTTAGTAAACCCTAGTTGGTTTTAGGGGGGGCTGGGGGTTCTCTCTTCCCCATTTCAAGTTTCTGAGAAAATTTAAACATGATGCAACAAGAGATGCTAGCTCTAGACAGACCAGAGCTAGGGATGTGACAACTCACCCCCACTAAACAAGAATCTCGTCCCGAGATTCAAGTCATGAGGTAAGAAGGCAGAGGGACTCAATCTAACACAATCTTCACGATCCAGATGTCTTTCTCGAGGATGTTGATTCATTGCATCACCTTGATCTCGACGTCTTGCTTTGAGAACTACATCCAACATGACAACAAGTAGAAAGGGAGAATTTTAGAAGAATCGATCTTTCTGAGATTCGAGCAACTTAGGATCATATTAATGATCACAAGATCAATTCACGGAATGAGACATAGAAACATCTCTAGAGCTGAGAGGAAAAACATGCATCAGGAGGTACGAAAGAAATAATTTGATGAGGGTTTCAAGTAGCGAGGATAAATTGCCATGATTCCATAACAAGGCACCTTAGGGAAGGTGGCTCGTAGAATCATCCCTTAAGTGGCAAAAAGAATTACCTTTGATTCAAAGATCACTGAGGCTCTTTATACTAGCTTAAGGCAAATCATAATCGATCATTTGAAGGAGTCTGGATGAATGACATACCCGGACTAGTATGGATGATGTGGATTACCTTGTTGAGGAAAACACAATGGATGATTTTGCCTATCATCGGAGATGGATGGAAACCCATGGTAGGATCACTTTTGAAAAATGATCCTGATCAATAATTACTGAGAAGAGTAATCCAGAGTAGGGTGGCATGATGGCGGTGCAAGCTGGGAACAACATGCAAATGATGGGAATGAATCTAGTAACTGGGAAATAACTCAACAGTCGAGGGTGGTTCCACTATTGAAAAAAATTATAGTATGGCCGAGAAAACTGGGAGCAATCCCTAGTTAGTGCCGATGATAACACTTAGTGCTTGTGCGTGCTCTCAAGAACTTGAGCATTTCCATATTCATCATGGTTTTACCAACATCTGTGTCAAGGATCCTGGAAACACAACATACTACCATGAGGAATAGTGATGGATGATGCAGATGCAAAGGAAGATAACACTTTCTCAGATTTCACCTTAGCGAGACCAAGGGGACAAAATCTGGATGATCAACCGAGAGACATTTAGCACTCCACTTCTAATGTTCTCCTTGATGTACTAGTGTATCCCATTCATAGATATGGTTTGGTATCTAGAACATCAAGTAAAGGTCGGACTTCGGGAGCACAAAAATCCATAAGGGACAACTAAGGAGTAAATCCTGCGAAATCCCTATGGGAAGGTGGCCAACTTTCTCAATCAAGATACTACAATAATAGGTCTTCCGGTTGGGTGTGTTGGCCACGACATCCACTTTACCGGTTACGGAGAGACCAATATTATAATTCTTGGGAAACGTTCCAACCATCATATCTGCCTGAGATTCAGATCTGGTTGGTGTTAGAATGAGAAAAATGAAAGTTTGCAACACAAACCGACGAGATGACGTTGCGAGATTCTCGGGAAATGAACTATGATAGCAAGCTCCAAAACATGAGCTGGTTCTGCTACAAACATGTGAAAACGTTGTCCCAGACAAACATGATCCCATGGTAGTCTTACAATAAAACACTACCGAGTTCCGGTGGGGAACCATCATCGAGGATATCGAAGTCCTTGCATAAGGTATACTCTTAAGAAGGAGCTTCTTCTCCTTGAACAAATCAATCAGTGGCTTGGTGTGCTACAGAATACATATGGAGTGGAGGTAATTAATCTACCAAACCATAGTATACTTTGCACATGTGTGACTAACTTGGGATGATTCCAAGGAAGCAACATTGACTTTATCGAATTCACGGCGGCAACTTACACCAAGTGTCGTGAATTAGAGGAAGTCACTTCTTTCGTCCGAACATATACCTCATGAACGGAACACGAAGATAATGCTTACACAAGTTTCCAACACTAGCCTGATGTTCATCATGAATTATGGAGGAGATAAAATGTTGCTGATGGGCTCAACAACAACTCATCATAATTTCTAGATCACTGGAATTCCGCCATTATGTGAACAAGGTGATAGTATTGGTTAGACCAAAATATGTAATGGTGTATGCTTGAGGGATCAACCACAAGTAAGACAACATTACGAACATTGTTGGTGCTGATTTTGATTTGATGATAGCCCACACTCAAATCAAAGTTTTTATAAGACAACAAATCCAGCAATTGGTCACGGAGATCAATCGATGAAGATATCATCTTTTTTCAACACACATATACGAAGAGATATCCCTTTGGAGTGAACTAAGTCGGACAAAGCTTTTATCTTCCAACTCTCCAAGTTGTCGTTCAGCTTAACCAACTAGCTCAGGGGTATCCAACATAGACTCTTGGAGAAAGGGTGGTTTATAGAGATAAACCAACTTGATCACAAACTCAACATAGCGGTCAGGTGACAACCTGGTGATACTTCCGAGAAGATATTCAGAGAATCACGAACCACCGATATGTTATTAAGCTCGATAACAATCTTGCTTTTCAGGGCAATACGAAATGATCAAATGAGCGCGGGATTGACAAAATCCTAACTCACCGACCGAAGAGTGCTCCGGAAATAGGGACTAGGTAGCACAATCAACCTTAGGGTGATGATTCAATAATCAACACGCTAAGAATGAGGTTGTTGTCCATTTAACTACCAAGCAACAGAGTTGCTAGGAGTATAGATTTCACACATCACGACTCACTTGTCGGTATTCCGGTTACAATAATACGGAACCGAGGAATGAATAATGATGGCAAGAAGTATCACTGTGTCAAGAGTTCATAGGATGGTGTGCAATTCCCATGACATTCTTGATATAAAGATGGTAATACTCCAAGGTAGAACAGAGCAAAAGCTACATTAGCAATTTGATCTGCGGAATACGACTGCTTTGACCCAATCCTGGAAATGGACAAGGTACTGGAGTTTGTTTCTCCTAGTCATTCCGGAATAGAATGGCTTGACGGACCACAAGAGTAATAGGTATCGATGAACGAATGCACGCATACTCTTGACTATCAATTGATAGACGAGGGTTGGAATACAACTAAACAGGAACAACTCAAGGAACATATAACTTTCTGAGTTGTGGATGCATAGATTAGTATGTCGAACCAAGTTCAACAGGTTTCTTCTAGAACCCATGCAGAGAAGGTAGGACTGGCAGAGTCACAACATAGAATTGAGAACTCATCGAGAGCACTTTTGTGGTGATCTTTTGGTTCAATGAGGAACTGCTGCCATAAGTAGTTCATGGTATTTGGAAGAACGATATACCACGAACCTCGAGAACTATTGCAAAGGTTACTAATAACCTAAAGGAACTAGCAAACACTATTAACATGAAATAAGTAGTGTGAATCTCGGGTTCAGAAACCCAGAAGTAGAATACCTACTACTAAGTGGCATCACGGGATGCTTTCGAGAATAAAGGCCAAAATCATCGCACTGGGACACAAATCATGGCTAGATTACTAGATGATCCCCTAAGACACCTAGGGTCATAATAAGAACTCCAACATATATGTCGAGGCAATAGAATACCTCAACTAAGCAATTAGTGTGATTAACCTGGCCCAAAGGAACATCAAAACCAGAGGGAAAGGATTTACAAGTGCATCAGATTGTTTAGAAACCTGGGATGACTCGGATAGCATAACGGCTGTAAATGCTCAAAAGGATTTAAGACATCCTGCAAAATGGTGGCATAACCACTCGATCATCACAATATCAAGATTCTGAGACCAACTATGAACACACGAAAGTAACAGGAACTGAAATGAGGCTTAAGTCCAACAATCTTACAAGTCTACGGATTAGTAACACGTGATCCTAATAGAAAGAGGAGATAGCCTAGTTCCTTAACCCCGTAGGAAAGATAGGATGACTCAGATCAGAAGGTCATAAGGTAAAGGAGAAAAAGAGCCTTACGTTCCATCCCACAATCAATTCCCTTATATAACTAAAGAACTTCTAGACCCAACTTCGACCAGTTTGGCTTGGTAATCCTACAGGCAGTCAAGCTCTGATACCAAAGCTGTCAGGACCCCGACTCAATGGCACATCGATCTAGCATGTAACTCCTCATATCACTTTGCGGCCTCACGCACGGTATTCCCATGGGTGTCGCCTTACCTTGCCCGGGACCGTTTGCGCCTTTTGGCACACGTATATGATAGTGTCGCTAGCATCCATATGACAAGGAGCCCGGGCTGACATGGCTAGTCGTGAACCCAAAGTGGCACTAACTTACAGGGACATGCATACATGACCCAGCAGCGAACGTGTCAGTCATCAGCGAGTGAATCCAGGCTGTAGCACTGGGCTAGCAGGACTCCGGTGAACCGGGCTGTAGCGGGCTAACAGGACTACGGTATTCATCGCGTGACATTTCCCCGTAGGGACAGACACAGGAACAAAGAAGGACACATGCCGGCCATCCTACGTGTTCCGGAGTAGTAGCAAGCTACCATGGCTCACTGGAAGCACCAGGAGACATTTCCCGGCAAGAGAGACTACTAAGGATAAACAACTAGATAGTCAGATCCCACACATACCAAACATTTCAATAACATACACACAATATGCTCGATATGTGCAAATACAACATGGCATCACAACATGACTCTACAAACTCAACTATTTTATTCAATAGGCTCCGAGGAGCGAGATATTACAAACATGGATCTCTCGACCCAGCATTCAGAGCATACAAATCAAAGCACATGCGGAAGTTTAACATGTCCGAGTACAAACAAGTACAAATGAAAAAGGCTGAGAAGCCAGATTAACTACCAGATCCTGCTGAGGGCACAAGATCATAGCTAAGGTAACAAGCTAAAGGTCGGAGTCCACGTGGAACTACTAGCGAGACCGAAGTCTCTCTGCAAAACGTAAAATAGGAAAACGTGAGTACAAATGTACCCAGCAAGACTTACATTAGAACTAACTACACATGCATCATTATCAACAAAGGAGGTGGTGGAGTTTAACTGTAGCAAGCCAGCTTTGACTCGGTGGCTATCCTGAACTACGACTGCAAGTAACTCTTTTGAGGTGGCGCACACGAGTCCACATATTCACCATATCAATACACTACTATGGATCCGCTCCCATCTCCCTACGAGAACGCCATCCATAGCACTCACGCTTATCTTGCTTATTTTAGAGTATCCACTTTCACTTGTCTATGAACTGTACAGGCAACCCAGAAGTCCTTTACCGTGGACATGGCTATTCAAATAGATGATGTTAACCCTGCAGGGGTGTACTTCTTCACACACGCTCTCACCACTTACCGCCGTTTACATGACATGTACTCGGCAACCTTCAAGCGGAAGCCCAGCGAGGGTGTCGGCCACGACCTACCTAAACACTCAAGTCTCTAGTCCAAGTTTATCGCCTATTCAGGTTCCATCCGCAGGGAGTCCGGCCGAGGTTTCCACATACGGCCCCGAACAATGTGTACAGGGTTTCGCGACACCAAATGGGCGCCCGGTATACCCGGCCACGTGCCTACCGCATCACAGCCCACCCCTCCGGTCAGCATTGCCCACGGCCTCCAGCATACTACAAACACGAGAAATTACTTGCAACTCCTGGACAGAGGACAAAGGTGATTAAGAAGCTGAGAGGGTCCATTGGTTTCGGGCCCAATGTGTGGTAGTAACTGTTTCATGGATCACAAACACAGAACTCAGTTCCTGAGGATGGCTTTAATGAGACAACCCACCATGTACTCCTACATGGCCTCTCACCGCTACCTTTACCAAATCGTGTTCACACACTTAGCTCACACATAATAGGACATGTTTACACACCTCCGATTCATCCCCGATGAATCAGACCTGACTCAACTCTAAGCAGTAGCAGGAATGACAAACAAGCATGAATGAGTAGGCACATCAGGGCTCAAACAACTCCTACTCATGCTAGTGGGTTTCATCTATTTACTGTGGCAATGACAGGTAATGCAGAGGAAAGGGGTTCAACTACCGCAGAAAGTAACAGATGAATCGTTGTTGTCCTAATGCAATAAAAGAGAGCAGGAGCGAGAGAGTGGGATTGTATCAGAATGAACAAGGGGGTTTTGCTTGCCTGGCACTTCTGAAGATAGTATAGTTCTTCATTGGTGTCATCGAACTCATCGTCGGAACCACGTCTATCAAGAGGGGACAAATACCAGCAACAGAGAAGAAATGCAATCAATGAAATGCACAATATGATGCATGATCATGACATGTCAATATGTTGTGTGTTTGGCTAATGCAACTAAAACCAGAGTGGTTTGAGCTTATTTGAATCAAAGATTCAAATACAAGCCTAAACTATGAACTCATATAAGTGCATTATCATGTTTCATCTAAACAGCAAGGTTAGGTTGCTCTAACATGCATGAAACCAGTACAGATGGAAAGTTTGGATTTTTCTGATCATTTTTCATATATAACATATTTCAATCTGAGTTATAGATTATTTTATATAAATTTTTGAAGTTTTGGCTATTTTCTGGAATTTCCTGTATAAGAATAAATCCAGAAAATAATTAACTGCGTCAGCACTGCGTCACTATGACATCAGCGGTTAACGGGGCCGGTCCAGGTCAAACTGATCAGTGGGTCCCGTCCGTCAGTAGTTAGTTAAACTAACTAAGTTTAGTTAGCGTTAAACTAATACTAACCTAGTTTAGTTAGTGGCCTGGGGCCCACATGTCAGCGACCCAGGGGGTCAAACTGGGTCCACCCTGGGTCAACAGTCAGCGGGGTCAAACTCGCCGGTGACTCGATGCCGGCGAGGCCCGAGATGGCGGCGTGGCTCGAAAATCGCCCACGGGTATCCAAATGGGCGGCGGAGAGGCTCTACGGGTGCAGCGCGACGAGGCGCATCTAACGGGGCAGGCGGGAGCAGCTGGGGTGGACCGAGCTCGTCGGAAGCGAGCTTGCGGCGGCGGGCGGAGTTTGGCCAACGGCGGTTAGGCGATGCAGGGCGCTAGGGGAGGTGTTAGTGTGTGCTACGTGCTCCTGGTGAGGTGTGGAGCACGATGGTGTGCCCGGCTTCGAGCCACTGTGGCTCTGGCCACGACGGCGACGAGGCATGGCAGCAGCGAGCTTCGGCCGTGGTGGAAGACGGAGCTAGGAGACGGGAACAGAGGGGGTCAGGAAGGGAAAAGAATCAGGAGCTCACAGGGAGTCGTACGGCGGTCTTAGCGGGCTCGGGGACGGGCTGGAGACGAGGTGCGGTCGCCGGCGATCTGAGATGCCCGAGGTAGCAGACAACCACGGTGACAGCGTTCGGAGGCATCTGGTGCCGCGTGGCTCGGCGGAGAGGTCTAGGGCGACGAGGCGGAGTTCTTGAGCCAGTCAGGGAAGCGAGGGGTAGACGGTGGCCGGGGTGGTGCACGTCGGCGGCGGCGGGCGCGTTTAGGTGGTGCGAGGGAGAGAGGCAGAAGAGGGGA